>NW_007730654.1:133499-134187 GCF_000696425.1 Galeopterus variegatus
CAGTAAAAAAACCCCAAATAACCCAATGAAAAAATGAGCAAAGGAGCTGAATAGACATTTTTAAAGGCAGACATACATATGGCCAACAGCCACTTAAAACAAATTCTCAACATCACTAATCATCAGGGAAATGCGAATTAGAACCACATCGAAATATCACTTTACCCCAGTTACGCTGGCTATATCAAAAAGACTGAGAATAACAAATGCTGGCAAGGATGTGGAGAAAAGGGAATACTCCTATGCTGTTGTGGGGACTGTAAATTAGTAGAACCACTATGGAAAACAGTATGGAGGTTTCTCACACAACTACGGATAGGTCTACCATGTGATCCAGCAATCTACTTCTAGGTATATACTCAAAGGAATGGAAATCATCATGCTGAAGGCATACCTGCAGCCCTATATTCATTGCAGCTCTATTTAAAATACTCAAGATACGGAAGTAACCTATATATCCATCAACAGATGACTAGATAAGGAAAATGTGGTATATATCCACCATGTAATACTACTCTGCCATAAAAAATCAAGAATGAAATTCTGCCATTTACATCAACATAAATGAGCTTGGAGAAACTTATGTTAAGTGAAATAAGCCAGGCATAGAGGGAAAAATACTTCATATCCTCACTCATAAGTGGGAGCTAAGAGAGAAAGAAGGAAAGAAAGAAAGACCACAGTGGTG
>NW_007730654.1:134843-143193 GCF_000696425.1 Galeopterus variegatus
CTCACTCATAAGTGGGAGCTAAGAGAGAAAGAAGGAAAGAAAGAAAGACCACAGTGGTGTATTGGATTTGCAGAGGGATAGAGCATACACAGGGTTGCAGGGAGTGGGGGAGGGGAGGGAGTTTGGGGATTAATTGGGTGAGGAACATGAGGAATAATCATAATTTGCAGTAATGTGCATGCTGATAGTGTTAATCTGACCATCTCATCTTAGGCACTGGTGGTGATGGTCAGCTTTGTACCCCATGAATATGCATAATCAATTGAAAAAAAAATTAAGTGAAATAGACTATAGGCCCAAAAGTGAAATACAAAACTATGAAACTCCTAGAAGATAACACAGGAAAAAATCAAGATTACCATGGATGCGGCAATGCCTTTTTAGATACAACACCAAAAGCAAGATCCATAAAATAAATAATCGTGAAGATGAACATCATTAAAATAAAAAAAATTCTGCTTTGCAAAAGACACTGCTGACAAGTGAATGAAAAGACAAGACAACAATTGGAAGAACATGTTTGAAGCATATCTGATAAAGGACTGTTATCCGAAATATAGAGAACTCTTAAAACTCAACAATAAGGAAACATACAACCTGACTAAAAAAGCAGGTTAAAGTATTGATCTGATCACCACATGTTGGGCACAGGTGCTGACAGTCAGCTCTGTGCCACATGAATATGTATAATAAATAAAAGTAAAAACTTTAAAAAGTAAAGGGAAAAAATGTGTTAAAGCTTAACTGGCACCTCTTAAAAGAATATTTGCAAATGGCAAGATAGCATATGATAAGATCTTCAACATCTCATGTCATTAGGGATTTGCAAAGTAAAGCAACAAGATACCTAATACATACCTATTAGAATGGCCAAAATCTAGAATACTGACACTACCAAATTCAGATCAGGATGTGGAGCAACAGGAACTCTCATGCATTGCTGGTAGGAATCTAAAATGGTTCAACCACTTTGGAAGACCATTTGGCAGTTTCTTACATAAAACTAAACATAATCTTACCATACTATCCAGAATGGTGCTCCTTGGAGTTTACACAAATTAGTTGAAAATGTATGTCTACACAAACCCCTGCACATGAATGTTTATAGCAACTTTATTCTTAATTGCCAAAACTTGGAAGCAACCATTGCAATTTTCTGTAGGTGATAGGATAAATAAACTGTTAAATCTCCAGACAACCAAATATTGCTCAGTGGTAAAAGAAATAAGCTATTATGCACAAAAGGCATGGAGGAATCTTAAACGTACATTGCTAAGTGAAAGCAGCCAATCTGAAAAGACTACCCACAGTATGATTCCAATTATATGGTATTCTAGAAAAGGCAAAACTTTACAGTAAAAATTACAGTGGTTGCCAGGGATTGGGGTAGAAGAGATCAGAAGAGAGAAAAGAGGAATCTTATGACAGTGATACTCTACATGATACTATGGTGATGAATCATGTCATTATACATTTGTCCTAAGTCATACAATGTATAACACCAAGAGTGAGCCCTAATGTAAACTACAGGCGTTTGGTGACTATGATGTATAATTGTAGGTTCATTGATTGTAAAAAATGTACCACTCTGGTGGGGAATATTGATAATGAGGAAGGTCATGCATGAGTGGGAGCAGGGGGTATAAAGGAAGTCTCTACACCTTCCTTTCAATTTTGTTGTGAACCTAAGACTTGTCTAAAAAAAAATAAGGTCTTTAAACAAAAAAAAATCTAGCACTGGTTAGCCTTCAACATATCCATCAAAAAGTTTGCAAGACTCACTATTATAACGGCAATAGAATTTGGCCCACACTTATTTACATTCTTGTCTGAATTTCAAAAATAAAATTTGTGACAGGCGTATTTACCAAACAATATAAGAAAATGTAAAACCACAGTCATAAAAAGAAGTCATGTCAGGGCCAGCCCGTGGCTCACTAGGGAGAGTGCGGTGCTGATAAAAAGAAGTCATGTCTATATCCTCCTGCAGAATGTTAGTTCAGAACAGAGATTGCTTACTAGTTTGTGATCTTGGTCATACTACTTACTGTCTAGTGATTAGTTTTCTTAACTGTAAAATGTGGACAGTAAGAGTAACTTCATCTTATGATTTGTGCGACGGCTAAATAAGTTAATATCTATAAAGCTTTGTGAACTTTGCCTGGCACATATGCCAATGTTTAATAATAATAATAATTCAAGCTTCACAGGAATTGGCTTCTGAATCCTAGCTTTTAAGACTTACTAGCAGTGCGATTTTGGAAAAATTCACTTAAATAAACTGTCTGTAATTGACATTTATGATATTACTCCCTCTTTTCTTCAACCATAAGTATTTATTAAGAAAATATCACATTCTAGATACTGTTTTGGCACTAAAGATAAAACTATGAACAAAACAGACAAACATTCTGTCTTCTCAGTAAATTTGAGGGTATATTAGAAGGTGTTATGTGCTATGGAAATAAAGGTGATAAGGGAACTAGGAGCATAAAGAATTGGGATTTAGTATGAATTTTAAATATGAGGTTAGAGAAAGCCTTAATGAGAAGGTGTGATTTGAGTGGAGAGAGAGAACTAGCTGAGCAAGAGGATTACAGGCAGAGACAAGAACAGGTGCAAAGGCCCTGACTTGCCTGGCTTATTTGAGCAGGTGCAAAAAGGGCAGAATGCAGTGAGGGGGAGCAGCAGGGAAGCCATTCGGGTGGGAATGAGAAGCTAGATTGTGAGGGTGTGGTAGATGATGAGAAAACCTTGGCTTTAATTCTGAGTGGGGTGAGAGAGCAGCATTTGAAAGGTTGAGCACAGGATTCCTGTGTTCTGACTTGTTTCTAAATAATCACTATAGCTGCTTGAGATAAGATGGTAAGCAAGCAAATGTGCCAGCTGAGAGAAAGTTTGAGAGACATGAACACAAACGAGGGAAAACTGTGATTCCATCCAGCTTGGAAGGTGCTGTTTGCCGTAGTCTAATCTGTTGCAGAAGTGGAGATTGCCATGTGCTTACAACTCACCCTGACTTCCACCAAGCCAGCCTCAGTTCACTGACCCCAGGGCTAACCATATATTCAGATTGGAGCATTCTGAGACCTTTAGACCTTGACTGATTTATTTTTTAATAATTTGGTATTGTAGCAATATGTTAATACTTCTCTAATAATGATAGCTACAGAATGGTGGCACATGAAATTTATAAGTTGTCAGTTGCCATGAGCTTCATCATAAAGTAGATGATAATAAGGCCTGTATTATCTTTTCAAATATAAATGCTCCATTCTAGCTTAGTGCTAAGCTTATTCTCTTTGGCAAAGGGCCTTCAGGCTTCTCTATGCTTCTGTACAGAATTCTGAAGTCTGAAAACCAGGGAAAAATAGCATTGTTCCAATTCTCTCTTCCTTAATCACCCACACACCAGGGCAATGCAGCTTTACTCAGGATATGTTCACACTTGAAGAGACAGGGGCTGTTAAACCAGGCTTGTTTCTTACTCAGAGCCTGCATCATAAATTTGGCTCAGGATATAGTGACCAGGTGACTTAATTCCATGCCACGTTTTGTACAATCACTAAATATGTTTTGTTATAATCATAAACTAAATTTAATGTATCAATGTGGATGTTTTCTGTTCTTATGTTTTATGGTATTTCGATGTGTAATGTGGTCTTTACTTGTTCTACTATTGTTACAGCTGTTCCCAAAAAAGAGCTTTAATACTGAAGAAAAATGCTCTTTTACACGTGTAGGTAAAACTCCTGTGACAGAATGTATTAAAAAAAAATCTAGATCACCATTTGATAGGAACATTGAAATGCAGATTAATAAATGAGATGAGTGGTTAAACTATCATTTTTTCAGATTATTTACAGCTGAAGTTAATATAGCACTTTGCTCATAAGTTGCTTAAGAATGTTTTATGCTTAATATGTGCAATGTGTACATTTATTATTTATGTATGTAATGAAGGAAACCTGGGGATTTTTGATGGCCATTGAGATTCTAGTAGGATCTGCTGTAAACATATTTTAGTGGGTAAACGAGCTTTACAATGCCCTTACTGTAAATGGAATCTTAATGTGAAGCACGGTACTTAACATGATATGAATAAACATTTGCCTTTTTATTTTTATATTTTTTATTTTCACATCTACTTTTACGTATTTGTATGGTACAGTGTGTTTTCAATGCATGCATGTACTGCACAATGATTCACTAAGGGATTGTAGAATTGTTTTGTTAGTCTACCACTTCTTCCTCACTCGCCTCGCTTCCTGGCTTCTGGTATCCATTATTTTACTCTCTACTTCTATGAGAACCACATTTTTTTTTTCTTAGATTCCACATGAGTGAGATCATGCAGTACATTTGTCTTTTTAAAAAGAATCTTCTTTTCTACTGAATGAACTTTGAATGATCTGCAATCAGTGACCAAACACACAGCAAGAAAGTAAATATCTTATAAGGAGAGGTATACCTTAAAAAACAGGCCTTAATAATTAGTGACATGTGAATTAGGCAGTAACTATAAATAAGAATTGTTTTTAATACTAAAATAGTAGAGACTCTACTTTTAAGTTTAAGGATGCCCCATTTTAATTTTACCACTGTGCCTTAGTTTACTTTCTCAGTCCCAATATGATTGGTTCAGAGGACATTGTCTTTATTTTATTGTTTTTACATTGTTCGGACATTTAAAAAATATCATCAAAGCTTCTATAATCAAAGTGTGTGGCTTTTTAAATTCCCTTATACCTGCTGCATTTTTTTGAATGGCTATAGCTAAAAATAAAAGGCATGTAGAAAATAGTTAAGATCAAATCACGTCATAACCCTTAAATTTGTAATGCAGGATCATTTGCTCTGTCAATGATAAGAAATAGCACATTAATAATCATATCTTTTTTCATTATTAACATATAGGTAGATAATCTCAAGAACAAAGTGTATATATATATATATATATATATATATTCTTTTCTCAAACACATTTCTTACAACTAGAAATGCTTAATTAAGTTGCAAACTCCTTAGAGTCAGAGACATTATTTCTACACATCTCTTAAGTACCACGACTTTTCAAAAGAAAAAAAAAATTGTCCTGTAAATACGGTAAAACATTTCTTAAAAATGAAATGTGTCTTTATAAGATAAATAAACTTTTTCTCTTTTATCAATAAGTTGACATAACCTTTCAAAGGTAATTCTAGAAAATGTTTTATTTTAGAATTGTTTTGCAAATAATTAGTGAAATGTCAACAAATTAATTCAGAAAGAAAGGCTTGTTTCCAATATGATAATTTTGTAAAGGGACAAAAGACTGAATAAAAGATGAGAACATTGGAAAATCATATATAGAGATTAAGAAATGTTAAACCCAAGAAGAAAGATACATATGTCAGTTTGATCATTATCTCAAATCTTTCTGTTTTTAATTGTTGGGCGTCTCCGGCGGCCGCATGGGACCCCAACAGGTTTTTCCTTTCCCTAGAGGCTTGGGGCCAAAGGGATTGCCCTTTTCTCCCCACCAAGACACGGGGCAAAAAGAGATTCCAAGAGATGGCTGAACACACCGCTGCTCTCCCAGATAGGGAACAAACACACACACGCAGCGGGGGTTCTGTCAGGCAGTTCCATTTATTGTAACACAAAAGATCATATTTATATGCTTAGCAGGCGGGGACTTCCAAGCTTAGGCCAATCATTGAAAAGGTCAAATGTGCACGTGCCTTGCCTCTCTATGCTTAGCCCTCCCCTTTAACTTCCCTTGGGTGCCACCTTTTATCCATTTAGGCCATCTGTTGTTTTTGCTTAGAAAAAGGGCACATCCCATGATTTTTCTCTCTGAAAAGACAAATAAGACGTATTAAGTTCAGATCTTTTGAGACCCTTTTTATCTGCTTCAGCAAATTTCCACCCATTTAGTTCTACTGAAGCATACTGAAAATCATCACCACCTCTCATTAATTGAAGAAGCCACTATCCATATCTCAGTGTTTCTCTTCAATCTACCTCCAGCCACAAACCTAGAAGACCTGTCCACCGGTCACACTTTTTCTCCTAATAATTACTTGCAATGACATTTATTGCCATAGCTATATTCATGGTCATATCCTAAACTTCACTTCTAAAAATTTTAAATCTCATTTTTCATCCTCATATCTTTCAGAATTCTCTTCTTTGCTTCCACTTAGTCTGATCATCATGACACCAATAATGATGATGATCACAGTCATCATAATAATTTAAATCTCATCTGGATCTCAGCCTTGATTGTTTACTTTATTTATCAACTGCATCTTCACTTCACTTCTGTAGAGGATGTGTCCCATGCTCCTCCTCCCAGGTCCCTAGGTTCCCTTCACAGTCCCATTCTCCGGCTTTTGCAGAGATTAAAAAAGAAATTATGCTCAGACTACCATAGCAACTTTGCCTTACGAGCTAGAAGTGCTTTCAAGGCTATAGGATGGTCTATTGCCAACAACTGACTGGTAAAGGGGCAGGAAATCCCAGCTTCCTTGCCTGAAGGCACAACAAAACCAGTGATGGAATTTATCTTCCAGAATTTCCTATACAAATAGTCAAAGAACAGGAGTTCACATAAAGTCACATTCTTATTGGATTCTATCTTTCTCACTCTACTCCCTTACCAATTTCTTTTTTCATTTTTTAGTAAATCATTTGAATAGAATCTGGTCCCAGTGTTTGATTTTAGGAAAATCTTGTTCCAAAGATGCTTGATAAATTATCTACTGTTTTTAGACTACTAATTTTTCTTTCAAAGGAGTTATCACTACTTCACACACACACACACACACACACACACACACACACTCACGCATGTGAATTTTTTAAAAAATTTTTTTCTTGCATGAGCAATATGTCCCTTAAACGCAGTAGTTGAGTTTTATGTGTCCTACTCTGACCCCCTCTGGCAATGTTTTTTTCTCCATGGGATGAGAAATCTATGAGGCTAAAAAACTTTCCCATCCAAAGCTAGCCTCATGTATACATCATGTTCTGGGTGCATGGGATTTTGAAATATTCTAATCAGATGGATAATCCCCCAGTTCAGATTCCAGAGCATACATGAGCTTCTTCCCTGGATCTCTTTTCTTGAGGACAGAATAGTCTACATGTTTTGTACTTCCTTCCCCAGTTAGAGGAGTAGCAGTTGTATCTGTTTGTAGAGAAAGTAGTGTATGGCTGGAGACTGAACACATGAACATGAGACTCCTCATAGTAAGATGGAGAGGGAGGTCAAAGGGAAGGGGTTGGGGAGAATGGAGGATTGCACTTTAACTCTTGCCAAGGACCTTCAATTGTAATGAGTAATTCAGAAGAAAAAAGACATAACAAGACTGTGTAATATAAATCAAAAAGTACAAATTCTAGACCACTCTTGTCTCCTCTCTGTTAGTGTAACATTCAGTTGAGTACCAAACATTGTTTCATTTTTGACATTTATTGTAATTGGTTGCTGATTCAAGATGAGAATATTTTCCCTCATTCATCCCACTTTTACTATCTTTATCATGTAGTTAGTGAATGTGTGCATTTATGTTTCCAATATCTATTGAGATATCACTTGCAGATGCTGGGACCAGATTCATACCTAACATCTCTGTTTAGCAAAGGTGACAGTCAGTTCAGGTAAGAAACTGTAGAGGGTTAGAAATCTTGATTCTTATTTAATTTTTAGAGTAGGGTTTTTAGGTAATGCATGTATGGGGCAAAAGCCCTCAATTTAGGGGACAAAAATCCACAACCAGGGGCAAAAGCCTGTCTAATCGATGTTAATCAAGTATATGTTGATTCTCAGTTGTTTTTTAGAATAGAGTTTTTAAGTAATGCATGTATGGGGCAAAAGCCCTCGATTAAGGGACAACAGTCCAGAGATAGTGTGCTAAAAGCCCACATATAGTGGGCCAAAAGCCTATCTAATCAATTCTACTCACTGTTTAGATGGGATTATGTACTTTGACTAGTTAACATACTGATTGTTGTCAAAATATATTGAAAGAATTGCTGTAGGGAAAAATGTGAAAAAATGTTTGCTAAGGGCAAGCTGTTTGTTGGTGGAAACTTTAGAGACAATTATCATAAGAATGTAACTTTTGCTTAAATCATTTGGGGAGAGGTTATATTTTGCGTTAGATAATGATCCCAGTCTGATCAATTTAGCTTTCCACAAATTGTACTTTGGAATGTCATCTTGCTAATTTAAATGATGTTACTAGTTTCTATTGTTTAACCTATAATTAGCCATAGGTAACTTTTGTCACTTTGCCCATATCTTTGTGTCCTTTTGAAATGATTGAATCAACTGATTTTTCTTGTGAAACTTCCTTGTCTT
>NW_007730654.1:143649-146065 GCF_000696425.1 Galeopterus variegatus
GAGACAATTATCATAAGAATGTAACTTTTGCTTAAATCATTTGGGGAGAGGTTATATTTTGCGTTAGATAATGATCCCAGTCTGATCAATTTAGCTTTCCACAAATTGTACTTTGGAATGTCATCTTGCTAATTTAAATGATGTTACTAGTTTCTATTGTTTAACCTATAATTAGCCATAGGTAACTTTTGTCACTTTGCCCATATCTTTGTGTCCTTTTGAAATGATTGAATCAACTGATTTTTCTTGTGAAACTTCCTTGTCTTTATGATAAAAACAACACTATCCAGTGCGCCACCGGGCGGCCCGATGTCCCCAGTTTTCTAACAGAGGAGTTACTGAGGTATAGTCCCTTCAAGCTTCTCTTTGCGATAAAAACAGAAGCTAACTTTGAATCAGGGATGTCCCCAGTTTTCTAACAGAGGAGTTACTGAGGTATAGTCCCTTCAAGCTTCTCTTTGCATTCATGTTGTTTTGAGTAATCCTTTTTTGAATCTCCATTACACAGCGAGAAGTGTAACAATAAACAACTGTTGCTTCAGCAGCCTCTAGATTCTAATTTTTCTTTTACCTAAAAGACATTGCCTACTGGCATGAAAAGCTTCACTAAGTCAAATTACACTTGTTTATTCTTCTGCTACAATTGAGAGTTGCTTAAATTTTGTGAGATTGCACAAAGGCAGCATTTCATGAACACTGCGGAGTGTGTGTGGTGGGGGAGGGGAGTATTCCTCTTTTAGGGCACGCATCCTTCAGAAACTATCCTTTGTTGTTAAATGTTCTGACACTGATTCCATTCCATCTTAATCTGACAATTTGGAATGGATAAAGAGACAAACAAACCAAAAACCAAACCCACAAGCAAACAAATAAACACTACTGATATGGTAGCAACTTTCCCTACCTGTCTTAAGTAGGGAAGGTGAAGTTTCAGACTATGTCTGCCTGACTACAATATACAGTGTTTCTTTTAAGGAAAAATAGAGAATAGATGTGATTATAAAACAGATAATTAAAAGGCAAATTGGAAGAACAAAAGAAAACCACAGAGACAAAATGACTAACATTTGATTTTTTGATTACTTTGGCCAACATTTGTAGGCTTTTAAGGTATAATAACTAATAGATGGTACCATATGGCATTGCCCCTTAAAAAACGTTGATCAGAAACTCTGTCATGAAATCACATTTGAATCTAACACAAACACATCATTATAAACATCTCTATAATTTGTGAAAACATTTACATTCAGTTAAAAATTTTAAAAATAGCAACCCAAAATTTTCTCTAACAAATTAATTTATTGGTAGACAATATTTTGTCTCATGTTTCTGGTGAAAACTGCTTAATATATAAAGAGCCTCCACCACTTCTGTAAAAATATGAACTTGAGTAAGAAAAGAAGGATGCTGCTTTCCAGAAAAGAGATTTGCAATATTTCTTAATACTGTGAAATATGTTCTTTTCTTAAAAATCATAAAGATTTTCATTTTTACAGCTTTTATGTAGCTAATAAAGTTATAAAGAAGCTATAGCAATATTTTGGAATATTCTATATCAGTACTTAAAGAACTTGAAATAGTGCTAAGGCTTGATATTATTCAAATAATAAAAAATAAATCATCAGTAATTATAAGGAGGTTTTTCCATCACAGTAATTAAAATTTACAAAATATTACTGCTGTGTAATTATGATAATGGTAATAACAGACAATTTTCTTCAACAAGGTCACTCTTTGAAATTTAGCTACAGTAAGATAGTCATTACTTTAGGGAATTAGTTCCCAAAATTTCTATCAACTGTGTAAGTGTTTTAAGTTAGCTCTTTCTTTGTAGTTTTTTGAAGAAAAAGACACTTTCCTAGAAGAAGCAAAGGCATGTTATCTGGTTTTAAAATTGGTAATATTTCTTTTCAGCATGTGTACAAATGTAGATGTGCCTTTTAACTTTAAGTATAGATTCGTCTGATATTTTTTCTTGTGTAAAAATGGACCAAGATATAACTTGGAAAATTGTACTTTCCTTAGATATGAGATATTATCAAGATTACACAAATTATATCATGAATTTAGCTTTTTATCCATGTACCAAACAACGTATAGGCAATTAGGGAAATGTCTTGTCTTCTCCCTTTTGATCCTTTTGTCCTCTCTGCCTCAGAATTCATTCCTACATTTGCCCTCTTCTGAACTCATTTCTAGGGACATTCCTTGATCTGATACTCAGTCTTAGCATGTTCACCTTCTTTAGCTTTGTCTTTTGCTACATTTAGGCACTTAGTTGCAGGAATTCTTAACTCCATTCCACCCTGCTTATGTCATATGATTCCACTCAATCATATGTCAAAACTCAAGCTTCAGATATCAGCCTGCCCAACTGGTACTTCTTTTTTTTTTTTTTTTTTTTTTCCTTTTT
>NW_007730654.1:147030-151988 GCF_000696425.1 Galeopterus variegatus
TCCCTATATAGGATCCGAACCCGCGGCGGGAGCGCTGCTGCACTCCCAGCGCTGCACTCTCCCGAGTGCACCACAGGCTCGGCCCCCAACTGGTACTTCTACTGGGACTACCCAATCTACCCAAGAGAGGGAAACTCACAAGCTCACAAGTTATTCTTTCCCAAGCCTTGATCATTTCAAGGGAGCTCACTATTAATTTTGTGGTTTTCAAAACTTACTACTATACTACTATAGCATCATTTTTTTAAAGGAGAACGATAATAGTTAAAAATAATTCAGTGACTGAAGGGCAGATTTATGATAACAGCTCTCAGTATAATTATAAGGTACTGCCTAGAAGTATTATGCCATCAGGGACTTGTTAATTTTATTCACACAGTTAAATAAGGCAAAGGTAAGAAATGCTATACTAAAGCAAACCTCTGGTGAAGTTAACTAAAGTTTACAGTGGTAACAAGAGTCATTTCCCAGAGAACTTAGCATTAAATTGCCAAGCACACATAATTTCCTTTAAAATTACTTACCTATATTTGCAGCTTTAAGTATCATACTAAATTATATTACAATATGGTCATATTTTCAGTATGTATTAATTTTTATGTATGTAATCCACATATCTGGTACACATAATAAAACAGAGTTTAGATATTTTTTCATATGTCTTAAGGGGAAAAACAATCTTCAGGCTTCAATTTTAATTTAAGTTATAGATAACAAAAAGAAATGATCAGGTCTTTAACATTAAGGTGTGTGTGTGTGTGTGTGTGTGTGTGTGTGTGTATAAAACTGTTCTAATGACCCTAAAAGCACTATAAAACTTCACATAGNAATGACTCTCAAAAGGGGTAAGGGAGACTTCTTCTGGGGAGATATAGCAGAATTGCCTGGTGTTTTTAGTTTTAATTTTTGTTCTTTGTTTTATTTTCATATTGTGCCATATGCCTGACCTTCCTCTGTTTGCTGATTTTCTGATATGGATAAGCTCCACCATTATAGGAAATGACATTCTTAGAGAGCATGATTAAAATTTATCATGTGGAATTTCTTTTGAAAGCATGAATATTAAATAGTCTGTATCTTGCTTTTGTTTAACCTAATATCAGCTATCTGTCAACTTTAAATTATTATATTGATTTTTTTGCATTTCTGAAATAATACTCAAAGATACTATGCAAATGCTATGCAAATACTATGCAAGCACTAATAAAAAAGTGGGCGTGGCTATACTGATATCAGATANAGTGCAGTAAAGTAATGGATAGATTGAATTTTGAGGACAAAACTTCTAGGCTGATACGAATTCACTGGTATAATTTGTGCAAATCCTAATCCTTTTTATGTTTCATTTACTTGTCAGTATAGGAAAGATACTCATACATTTTCATAAGTATAAGGGGGTCTATGTCTTATTTAGAACAATGCCTGGCTACAAATATCTTTCTATTTATTTCTTTTTAACAAGTCTTTAAATGGAAAAATGCTTCAGTAATCAAATAAGTACTTCAAAAGCTCATGTCATACAACCTTTCCACTTTCTATAAGGTTAAATTTTAATGCAATAGACATGTTTTTTTATATATCTACATAGATTAGTTGAACTGGCAATTCACCAGCCATTTGGCTATGTGTTTGTTACATATTTTAACAAAGACATAACCTATTTCAGTTTTCATTTGATTTTCAGTCTCAAAAATGACTCTCAAAAGGGGTAAGGGAGACTTCTTCTGGGGAGATATAGCAGAATTGCCTGGTTTTTTTAGTTTTAATTTTTGTTCTTTTTTATTTTCATATTATGCCATATGCCTGACCTTCCTCTGTTTGCTGATTTTCTGATATGGATAAGCTCCACCATTATAGGAAATGACATTCTTAGAGAGCATGATTAAAATTTATCATGTGGAATTTCTTTTGAAAGCATGAATATTAAATAGTCTGTATCTTGCTTTTGTTTAACCTAATATCAGCTATCTGTCAACTTTAAATTACTATATTGATTTTTTTTGCATTTCTGAAATAATACTCAAAGATACTATGCAAATACTATGCAAATACTATGCAAGCACTAATAAAAAAGTGGGCGTGGCTATACTGATATCAGATAAAGTACACTTCAGGCCAAAAAAAGTTAACCAGGGAACATTACATATTGACAAAGAGTCAATTCACCAAGGAGATAAAACATTATTAAATGTTACGCACCAAACTACAGCACATTAAAATATGTAAAGCAAAAACTGACAGATGTGAAAGGAGAAATAGATGAATCCACAGTTTTAGTAACAGCCTTTCACACTCTTTATTCAGTAATTAATAAAACAACTGGATAAAAATTCAACAGGATTTAGAAAAACTGAAATATATCATTAACCAATGAATGCTAAGTGATATTTATAAAACATTCCACTGAACATCAAGATAACATGCATTATTTTCAAAAACACATGGGACATTCACTAAGATGGACTATATAATGAGTCATAAAATAAACTTCAACTAATTTTAAATAACTGAAACCACACCACCATATTATCTATTCATAGCAGAGTCAAACTCAAAGCAAATAACAGAAAGATAATGGATGAATCTTCAAAATCTTGGACATCAAACAACACATTTCTAAATATTCATTGGTAAAAGAAGAAGTCTTAAGTGTACTAAAATATGTATTTATTGAACTGAATGATAATGAAATTATAACAAATCAATATCTGTGGCACTAAGTGAAAGCAAGGATTAGAATGAAATTTATAGCACTAAGTGCTTATATGAGAAAAGAAGCACCATATCTGCCAGCGAACAAAAAAATAAAAAAAAAAAGAACCAAAGTTTCAACTCAATAAATTAAGCGTCTACCTCAATAAACTAGAAAAAGAACAGAATAAATCAAAAGTAAGCATATGAATGAATAATTAAAAGAGAACAGACATCAATAAAATTAAAGACTGAAAATTAATGAAACTAAAAGCTGGTTGTAAAAAAACAATAAAATTGAGAAAAAGAAAAGAGAGATAATATTCCAATTAGCAGTATCAAGAATGAAAGAGCAGATATCACTACAGACCATACAGATATTGAAAGTAGAATAAGGAAATACTTCAGAAAGCTCTACAGACAAAAATTTGACAACATAGATGAAATCAAGCAATTCTTTGAAAACTATGAACTACTAAAGCTTATCAAATATAAACTACCCAGGTTCCTAGGCGGGAGCCAAGCGCAGCCAAACCACCCAGGAGCAGACAAGGCAAGGAGCAAGCACACTTGAGGTTAAAGGCAGGAGCCAAGGGCAGCAACCCCCACCTGACTGCATGTTAAAAACACCACTTCTGATTGCCCCACTATAACTATCACCACAGCCATGGCAGCCACAGAATTGGCTCATTGCCACAGTAGAAGCCACAGACATGGCACAGCTGGCCCACCAGCCGTTCAAGTGCATTGACAAAAGGAAAGTCACCAGCAGAGTCTGGAATTAAAAGAGGAAGTCTCTGTACTCAAATCCCACTCCAGAGTAATAGAAGCAATTGCTCAATCAGATGACCAGACATCAATGCAGGATGCTGAAATACAAAAATTCAAGAAAATATGACATTGCCAGAAGAATATAGTAATTTTCAGTACCAGACCCTATAGAGTAGAAAACCCTTAAATATCTGCAAAGGAAATCTGAGCAACGACCTTACAGAAAGTCACTGAGGTACAAAGAGACTCAGCTAGACAACTAAGTAAAATCCAGGACATGAAGGGTGAAATTTACAAAGAGATTAAAACCTCGAAAAAGAAAACAGCAGAACTCATGGAAACTGAAAGACTCATCAAACATTTTTTTAAAAAATTTAAGAGCTTAAGAAGCAGGCTAGAGAAAGTAGACAAAAGAATTTCAGATCTCAAAGATCGTCTTTTTGAAATAACCCAGACAGACCAAAAGAAAAGAAAAGAAAAGAAAAGAAAAGAAAAAAAAAAGAACTTTAAGAAGTGAGGAAAATCTAAAAGAGCTAGCAGATAATCTTTAGTGTACAAACATCAAAATCTTTGGTATTCCAGATGGGTAGGAGAAAGGAAAATGCACTGAAAACCTATTCAATTAAATAATAATGGAAAACTTTCCAGGTATAGGGAGAGACAGAGACCTTCATATCCAAGAGGCTCAAATATCTCCAAACAGATTTGACCCAAAAAGAGCCTCTCCAAGACACATTGTACTCAAACTGGCATAGCTCAAAGAAAAAAGGAGACAGTGTTAAAAGCAGCAAGAAAAAAGCATCAAGTCAACTATAAGGCAGTCCCTATCAGACTTCTCAACAGAAATTCTACAGGCCAGAAGAAAATGGGATGGTATATTCAAAATACTAAAACAAACAAACAAATAAAAAACATGAGTCAAGAATACTATACCCAGCAATGTTATCCTTCAGAAATGAGAGAGAAATAGTGTACTTTCCAGAAAAACAATAACCGTGGAACTTCACCACCACATGATCAGCCCTGCAAGAAATCCTCAAGGAAATTCTGCATCTTGCACCTGAAAAATGATAATCACTAACACAAATACACAAGAAAGAACAAAACCCACTGGTAGAACAAAAATGCAAGAGAGAAAGAGCAAGAAACTAAATCTTACCACCACAAAAAATCAACAAATATCAAAGACAAACAATAAAAAGGGAAGAAAGGAACAAAAGCTTTTTAAAACATCCAAACAAAAATCAACAAAATGCCAGGAGTAAGACAATACCTTTCATTAACAATGAAAAATATAAATGTATAAACTCCCCATTCAAAAGACACAGACTGATTGGATTAAAAAGATAGACCTAAATATATGCCGTCTTTGAGAGCCTCACCACACCTGTAAAGACACACACAAAAAATATCTGGAAAAAGATATACCACACAAATGGAAATCAAACGAAGCAAGAGTAGCTATTCTTATATAAGTTAAAATAGACATTAAACCA
>NW_007730654.1:152663-161103 GCF_000696425.1 Galeopterus variegatus
ATGGAAATCAAACGAAGCAAGAGTAGCTATTCTTATATAAGTTAAAATAGACATTAAACCAGAAATCATAAAAAGAGACAAAGTGACTATATAATGATAAATGAATGCATCCAATGGGAAGACAAAACAATCATAAATATATATGCATACATCACTGAAGCACCCAGATACATAAAGCAAACCCTATAAGGCCTAAAGAGATAGACCCCAATATGATAATACTAGGGAAAGTGAACACCCCACTGTGAGCACTTGGCAGATCATCTAGACAACAAATCAACAGAGAAACACAGGACTTAAACAACGCTTTAGAGCAACTGGACCTGAAAGATACCTACAGAACATTTCATCCAACAACTACAGAATATACATTCTTATCATCAGCATATGGAACATTCTCCAGGATAGACCACCTGTTAGGTCACAAATCAATTCTCAACAAATTTGAAAAAATTGAAATCATTTCAGTTATCTTTTCAGACCAGAAAGGATTACAACTGGGAATCAATAACATGTAAAACTCAGGAAACTATAAAAACACATGGTAATTAAATGGTATGCTCCTGAATGATCTATGGGTCCAAGAAGAAAATAAACAGGAAGTCAAAAAGTTTCTTGAAACTAATGAAAATAAAGACACATCACACAAAAACCTGTGGGATACTACAAAAACAGTAGTAAGAGGGAAGGTTATTGCAATAAATGCTTACATCAAAAGAGTAGAAACATTTCAAATAAACAACCTAATTGTATGCCTCTATGAACTAGAAAAAGAGGAAAAATCCAAACCCAAAGATAGTGGATGGAAAGAAAGAATTAAGATCAGAGCAGAACAAAATGAAATTAAGACCCAAAAAACTACAAAAGAAAATGAAACAAACTTTTTTTTTGAGAGAATAAACTAAATACACAAACCGTTAGCTAAGCTAACTAAAAAAGAAGAGAGAAGATACATATAACAAAAATCAGAAATGAATAAGGAAGCATTTTAACCAATATCAAAGAAATACAAGGAATCATTAGAGACTATTACAAACAATTATATGCCAACAAATTTGAAAGCCTAGAGGAAATAATAAAAATTTTGGAGACATACAGACTGCCAAGACTGCACCAAGAAGAAACAGAAAACCTGAACAGTCCAATAACAAGCAATGATATTGAAGCAGTGATCAGCATTCTCCCAAAAAAGAAAAGCCCAAGACCAAATGGCTTTTCTGCTGTATTCTACTACATTTTTAAGGAGGATTTAAAACAAATTCTCTTCAAGCTATTCCAAAAAATTTAAACAGAGGCCATTCTCCCAAACTCATTCTATGAGGCCAGCATCACTTTGATATCAAAAATAGATACCCCCCCTCAAAAAAAATAGGCCAATATCTCCGATAAACATAGATGCAAAAATCCTCGACAAAATATTGGCAATCATAATACAGGAAAACACATCAAAAATTATACACCACGATGAAGTGGGATTCATCCCAGACATGCAAGGAAGTTTCAACATATGCAAGTCAATGAATGTGATATTCCACATCAACAAAACCAAGGACAAAAATCATATTATCTCAATAGATGCAGAAAAAGCATTTGACAAAATTCAACGTCCCTTATGATGAAGACTCTCAGCAAATTATTTATAGAAGGAAAGTATCTCAACACTATAAAAGCCATATATGACAAACCCACTGCTAACATCATCCTTTTGGGGAACAAGACAAGGATGCACTCTCTCATCACTCTTTTTGAACATAGTATTGAAAGTACTAGCCAGGGAAATGTGGCAAGAGGAAGAAATAAAGGGAATCCAGATTCGAAAAGACAAAGTCAAACTGTCTCTGTTTGCAGATGACATGATCCTATACATAGAAAAGCCTAAAGACCCCACAAAAAAACTCTTAGAACTGATAAATGATTTCAGTAAGGTTGAAGAATACAAAATTAACATTCAAAAATCAATAGCTTTTTAATACTCTAACAACAAATAAGCAGAAAAAAAAGTCAAGAAAGGTAGCCCATTTAAAATAATCACCCCAAAATAAAATACCTAGGAAAAAATATAAGCAAGGACATGAAAGATGTCTACAACAAAAACTACACGTCACTGCAGACAGAAAATAAAGAGGACATGAAAAGATAGAAAGACATTCTACACTTTTCGATTGAAAGAATCAACATTTTGAAAATGTCCATACTACCCAAAATGATCTACAGGTTCAATGTAATCCCCTCAAAATACCAAAGACATTATTCACAGAAATAGAGAAAACAATCTTAACATTCATATGGAGCAAAAAGAGACCCTAAATAGCCAAAGAAATCCTGAGCAAAAAAAAAATGTCTGAAGTATTGCACTGCCTGACTTCAAATTATACTACAAAGATATAGTAGCCAAAACAGCATAGTACTGGCATAAAAAGACACTCAGACCAATGAAAACAGAATAGAAAACCCAAAAATCAATCCACCTACTTACAGCCAACTGTTTTTTGACAAAAACATCTAGAACATGCATTGGGTAAAAGACAGCCTTTAGTAAATGGTGCAGGTAAAACTGGACATCCATATGTATAAGGATGAAACTAGATCTGTACCTCTCGCCATATACCAAAATCAACACAAAATAGATTAAAGACTTATGTAAGACCCCAAACTATAAAACTACTAAAAGAAAACAGGGAAACACTTCAGGAAGTAGGATTGAGCAAAGAATTTATGTAGAAGACCCCAAAAGCACAGACAACAAAAGGGAAATTTTTTAAAATGGGATTATACCAAATTAAAAAGTTTCTGCAAAGCAAAAGAAACAGATTACAGGTGAAAAGGCAATGTACAGNCCAAAGAAATCCTGAGCAAAAAAAAAATGTCTGAAGTATTGCACTGCCTGACTTCAAATTATACTACAAAGATATAGTAGCCAAAACAGCATAGTACTGGCATAAAAAGACACTCAGACCAATGAAAACAGAATAGAAAACCCAAAAATCAATCCACATACTTACAGCCAACTGTTTTTTGACAAAAACATCTAGAACACGCATTGGGTAAAAGACAGCCTTTAGTAAATGGTGCAGGTAAAACTGGACATCCATATGTATAAGGATGAAACTAGATCTGTACCTCTCGCCATATACCAAAATCAACACAAAATAGATTAAAGACTTATGTAAGACCCCAAACTATAAAACTACTAAAAGAAAACAGGGAAACACTTCAGGAAGTACTAAAAGAAAACAGGGAAACACTTCAGGTCTTCTACATGATTTATGTAGAAGACCCCAAAAGCACAGACAACAAAAGGGAAATTTTTAAAAATGGGATTATATCAAATTAAAAAGTTTCTGCAAAGCAAAAGAAACAGATTACAGGTGAAAAGGCAATGTACAGAATGGGATAAAAATATTTGCAAATCATCTATCTGACAAGGGATTAATATCCAGAATATATGAGCAACTTAAACAACTTAACAGTACAATCACAAGCAACCCAATTAAAAAATGGGCAATGGAGCTGAATAGGCATTTCTCACAGGAAGATGTACAAATGGCCAACAGATACATGAAAAACTGTCCAAAATCATTAAGCATCAGGGAAATTCAATCAAAACTATACTGAGATATCATCTCATGCCAGTTAGACCGGCTAGTATCAAAAGACAGAGACTAACAAATGCTGGCAAAGATGTGGAGAATGCGGAATACTTCTACACTGTTGGTAGGAATAAATTGGTAATTTAATTTAGGACTCTAAATTAGTGCAGGCATTATGGAAAACAGTATGGAGGTTCCTCAAACAACTACATATAGAACTGCCATATGATCCAGCAATCACAATGCTGGGTATATATAATGGAAATCATCATGTTGAAGAGATAAATGCACTCTCTTCTTTAACACAGCTCCATTTACAATAGCCAAGATAAGGAACCAACCTCAATATCCATCATCAGATGCCTAGGAAAGGCATGATAAGGAAAATGTGGCATATATACACAATGGAATACTATTCAGCTGTGAAAAGTAATGAAATTCTGCTATTTGCATCAACATGGATGAACTTAGAGAAAATTATAAGTGAAATAAGTCAGGAACAGAAAAAGAAATACTGCATGTCCTCTTTCATAAGGGAGCTGATAAGGAAGGAAGGAAGGAAAAAAGAGAATTACAATAATTTCTGAACTTTCAAAAGGAGAAAACAGAACTGATAAGGTGGGAGAAGAGGATGGTTTAGGAAGAAATTAGTAAAGGGCCACTAAAAAATATTTACATTGTATAATTATAAAATTTTTAAAAAGAGAAAAAGATAGAAGAAAGAAAAAAACCCCACAAAAAACATAATATTGAAATATACTTTGCTAAACAATGAAGATTTAAAAAAGATAAAATAGGTAAGTTGAATAATCTTAAATTCATTAAAGAAATATGTTTAGTAATTATAAACTTATATAAATGAAATCTCCAGTACCAGATGGTTTCACTAGTGAATTCTACCAAATATTTACAGAAAAATTAGTATTAACTCCATAAAATTTTTCCCAGAAAATAGAAATAGGGATTATACTTCTTAATTTATAGTATAAAGTCAGTATTATGCTGATTCCAAAACCAAAGACAGTACAAAAAGAAAAAAAGAAAACTACTTACTTATATCCTTCATGATCATAGCTACAAAAATCTTCACTAACATATGAAAAATGAAGTCCAGCATTATATGAAAAAGAAAAATACATCAGGACTAAGTTGGGTTTATTCCCAGAATGCAAAGTAGGTTCAATATCTAAAAATAAATCAACATAATTCACCATAATAACAGTGTAAAGAAGAAAAACAGCAATCATAACAATTTGCTGTGGATTGACTGAATTTTTCCCCCAAAGTTCATATATTAGAAGTTTAATTCCTACTTTAATTGTTGAGAGTGGGAAATCCTTTTATGGATATTGGAAGATGGGGCCTTGAAGAGGTGATTAGATTGTAGGACAATGCCTTAGTGAATGGACTAATAAAGGTGGTCGGGGCATGGTTCTGAGGGCTGTAAAAGGAAAGCACATTCAAGTCTCTTTCTCTCTCTGCTCTGCCATTTTCTGCCATGTGAGACTACTGCATTACTGCAAAGCTACCACCAAGGAAGACTCTTACCATATGTGATCCCTGCACTTTGGACTTCTTAGCCTCTGAAACTGTAAGCAATGAATTTTGTTTTCTTACAAAATCACCCAGTTCCAGGTATTTTGTTATAAACAACAGAAACAGAAAATACAATGCATATAGAAGAAGTATTTGGCAAAATTAAACATTTGTTCATGATAAAAACTCTCAGGAAACTAATTACAAAAGGGAAACTTACCCTGAACATCTACAAAAAGTGTATAGGTAACATCACACTTAATTGTGAAATGTTGAATGCTTTACCCATAAGATTAGAGACAAAGAAAGATGTTGGCTCTGACTACTTCCATTTAAATTAGTAATGGTAGTCCTAGCCACTTCAATAAGATAAAAAGAAGAAATGAAAGACATAAAGATTGGAAAGGGAAAAAGAAAAAAAAACAACACTCTCCCTATTTGTAGATGATATGATTGTCTATGTAAAGAACCTAATGGAATTTACATAAGAAAAAAATTACTTCCTAGCACTAATAAATGAGTTTGACAAGCTTACAAATACGAGATCAATATGCAAAAATCAACCAAAATTCTCTATGATAGCAATGAACAACTAAAAGTTAAAATTAAGTTTGCACGATTGCTTACAATTGCTCCAAAAATTTGAAATACTCAGGTATGAACTGGTAAAGCATGTACAGGATCATTATACGAAAACTAAAAATGATAATGAGAGAAATTTTAAAAATATCTAAAGACATGGACACATATCAGATTTATGGATTGGAAGATCAATATTGTAAAGATATTAATGCTCCCCAAATTCATCCACATCTACAGGTTTAACAAAATTTCTATCAAAAGTCCTAGCAAGATTACTTTTAGGTATATACAAGATGGTTCTAACATTTATATGGAAATGCAAAGAACTAGTTTTAGAAAGAATTACAAAATCACAAAATTACTTCAATGGAGGATGTACAGACTTTTCAACAAATTAATTTAGAACAATTGGACATTAAGAGAAAAGTTAGAAAACTAAAAACCAAAATTACACAAAAACCTCTTGAACTAAACTCACACCTCATAAAAATTAAATTTAATTTCATTTTTCTACATATGGATGCCCAGTTTTCTCAGCACCATTTACTGAAGAGGCACTCTTTTCCTCAATATATGTTCTTGGTGCCTTTGTCAAATTCCAACTGGCTGTAACTATGTGGGTTCTCTGTTCTGTTCCATTTGCTTGATATACCAGCAGATGGTGTTTTGGTTACTATAGCTTTGTAGTATAATTTGAAGTCAGGCAGAGTAATGCCTCTGACTTTGCTTTTATTGTTCAGAATTGCTTTGGCTATTCAAGGTCTTTTGTTGTTCCATACAAATGTTAGGATTGTTTTCTCTATTTCTATGATGAATGTCATTGGTATTTTGATGTGGATTGCATTGAATTTGTAGATTGCTTTGGGTAGCATGGACATTTTAACAATATTGATTCTTTCAATCCAAGAGCATGGAATGTCTTTCCATCTTTTTTGTGTCCTCTTTAGTATTTTTCAGTAGTGAGTTGCCTTTATGATTGTAGAGATCTTTCACCTCCTTGGTTAAATTTATTCCGAAGGTATTTTACATTTTGGTGACTGTTGAAAATGGGCAAGCTTTCTTGATTTCATTTTCTGCTAGTTTGCTGTTGGAAAATAAAAATGCTACTGATTTTTGCCTGTTGATTTTGTACCCTGCAACCTTACTGAAATTGTTTGTCACCTCTAAGAGGTTTTTTTTTTTTTTTTTTGGTAGGGTCTTTAGGCTTTTCTATGTATAGGATTGTGTCATCTGCAAACAGGGACAGTTTGACTTCATCTTTCCAATCTGAATGTCCTTAATTTCTTTCTCTTTCCTGATTACTCTCGTTAGTACTTCCAGTATAATGTTAAATATGAGTGATGAGAGTGGGCATCCTTGTCTTATTTCTGTTCTTAAAAGAAAAGCTGAAAGCTTTTTTTCGTAATTATTTCTAAAATTAGTTGGCTATTCAGGGTAATATTGGAAGTGGGTTTGTCATTTATGGCTTTATAGTGTTGAGATATTTTCTTTTATACCTAATATGCTGAGAGTCTTTATCATGAAGCAATGTTGAATTTTGTCCAATGCTTTTTTTCTGCTTCTATTGAGATAATAATATGGTTTTTGTATTTGATTTTGTTAATGTGGTACATCACATTTATTGACTTGCATATGTTGAACCATCCTTGCATTTCTGGGATGAATCCCACTTGACCATGGTGTATAATTTTTTGATGTTCTGCTGTATTCTGTTCCTCTCACCATACACCAAAATCAACACACAATGGATTAAAGACTTAAATATAAGACCAGAAACTGCAAAACTCCTAAAAGAAAACATAGGAGAAACAGTTAAGGAGGTAAGACTGGGGAAAGACTTTATGAATATGACCCCAAAAGCACAGGCAACAAAAGGAAAAATAAGCAAATGGGATTATGTCAAACTAAAAAGCTTCTGCACGGCAAAAGAAAAAATGTCAGAGAAAATATTTGCAAACTATTCATCTGATAAGGGATTGATATCCAGAATATATGGGGAACTCAAACAACTTAGTAAAAAAACTAAAGTAACTCAACTAACAGATCAGCAATGGAGCTGAATAGACATTTCTCAAAGGAAGATAAAAAAGTGGCTAACAGACACATGAAAAAATGTGCAACATCACTAAGCATCAAAGAAATGCAAATGAAAACCAGACTGAGATATCATCTCACCCCAGTTAGATTGGTTATTATCAAAAAGACAGACTAACAAACACTGGTGAGGATGCAGAGACAGGTGAACCCTCCTACACTGCTGGTGGGATTGTCAATTAGTACAGTCATTATGGGAAACAGTATGTAAGTTCCTCAAAAAACTTCAGAGAGAACTGCCGTATGATCCAGCTATCTCAGTTCAGGGTATATATCCAAAGGAATAGAAATCATCATGTTGAAGGTATACCAGCACTCCCTCGTTTACTGCAGCTGCATTTACAATAGTCAAGACATGGAACTAGCATAAATGTCCATTGACTGATGACTGGATAAGAAAAATGTGATATATATACATACACAATGGAATATTCCTCTGTGTTAAAAAAGATTGAAATTTTGCCATTTGTAGCAACATGTATGAAATTGGAGAAAGTCAAGTTAAGTGAAATAAGCCAGACACATAAAAAGAAATACCAAATATCTGCACTCATAAATGGGAACTAAATAATGAAAGAGAGAGAGAGAGAGAGAGAGAGAGAGAGAGAGAGAGAGAGAGAGAGAGAGAGAGAGAGAGA
>NW_007730654.1:162103-173703 GCF_000696425.1 Galeopterus variegatus
AGAAAGAAAGAGAAAGAAAGAAAGAAAGAAAGAAAGAAAGAAAGAAAGAAAGAAAGAAAGAAAGAAAGAAAGAAAGAAAGAAAGAAAGAAAGAAACTGCAATCACAATAATATTCTGAACTTTCAAAAGGAAAGAACAGAACTGAGGTTAGCAGAGGTGGGAAAGGGGGAGGAGGAGGAAGGTAGTAAGGAATTAGTAAAGGGCTGCAAAAATAATTACATTGTATAATGTTAATATACTAATTATATTGATTTGAACATCACATATTGCACACAGGTATTGATATTCAATGCTGTGTCCCACAGATATGTACAATCATGTTTCAATAAAAATAAATATATAAAATAATAAATTTGGTGAAACATTAAAAAATTAAGTTTAAAAGATCATAGATCTCAATGTAAAATGTAAAAGTATAAAACATATAAGAAATACAAGAGAAAATCTTTGTGATTTATTATTTTTAAGAATAGGTATTAGTACATATATAATGGAAACAAATTTTTCCCTTTCCACAATATTTTAGAGACTTATTTATTCTTTAAAGTTGTCCTAACATTGAAATATACCACAAAAAATTCAGTACTGTCAAAAGTAATGGTTCTTATACATAAAGCGCATTTGAGTTTGTTTCTATGGAGAGTGCACATTTGTTATGGCAACATCTTTGTTTTAATCAGTCTGCTCTCCATATTCATGGCTTAGGTAGTATTCTGTGTGTGTGTATAGTGTGTGTGTGTGTGTGTGTGTGTGCACAGGCGTGTGTGTTGTGCGATGATGCTAGACAGTTGGAATAAAAACCAGAAGACTGAATGTGAATAACAAAGAGGATAAATCTGCATGTTTTCCCTTCACTTTTGCAAACATTAATTTCTGGTAAAATAATATCATTACTGTCCTTTTTTTATTTTTTAAAAAATTGTGTTTCACTCTTCTTAAGCTGTAACCTTCCTGATGGGAAAGAAACAGTTTCTTTCAAACTTGGACATTTCTGCTGTGTAATACTTTGCAAAGACAAGGAAATGACATTAGCCCATTTGACTTTAGCAATTCACCATACTGAAAAACTAAAAAATTATGTAACTAAACTTATGGAATTAAGTGTTCCGTATATTTTCAGTCATAGGAATTCAAATTTAAACTGAAACCACAAATTATCTTTCATGTCATTAAATAACATGGCAATGCTATGTTAGTTGAAGACATTACTTTCTATTATGTTGAAAAAATATTGATATTTGCCCCTGAAAGAACTAATACATTAACTAGTCCCATGGCTTCTGTGTTCATGCTATTTCTGAATTCTTTAACAGGGATGAAAAACTAACAAACAAACTATATTTATAAATGTGTATATATACGCACACAATGTGAGACAGAGAGAGAGAGAGGAGAGAGAGTAGGACTGTTATTTCTGCAGCTAAGCTTTTAGCTGAATGTAGCTGTATAAGCACAATAGCAGAGAGACAACTGCTCTGTTTCTTAGATAGTCATTATACAGAATGACCCCCATGTCAGGTCAGTGCAAATAAGGAAAAGCTTGGCTAGTCTTAACGTAGAAAGCTATAAAATATGTCGAATGGATGCCTCTCAAGTGTGCGATAAAAATGCATCTTCACTGCCGCTAGCAATATTGTCCCTGACCTCAGAGCATTATTGAAGAGAGACCCATAGAATGTTTTAATTTCCACATAAACTGCTGATCATGATGGTTCAAACATGCCAGATGGCAGCAAGAGTGATAAATGATGTTGATGCCTCAGGAGAAATGAGCTAGTAAAATTATATTATATTCAGCTGCAATTTTAAAGCATGCAATATAATTGAAAGTGTTACTCCATAGCAAAATGCTACACCTCTTTATTTAACAGAGTGTTAGATGAGGAGACTAACGTGTGCATTTGTTTTGTAGAAGGCGTGCTTTTCTATTCCTTACATATCACTCTAATGGAAGAGTTCACCAGGTAGGGAAAATCTCACTGGTAAATCTCATGTCTGTTGCAGAGCCTTGGGACCAGAGGAGGGAAGATCAACCAAATATGGGTGTATTCTCAATCTCACTGAAATGTAGTAGAGAGGTAAGTTATAATAAAACTATTTAACATACCAAGAAACATCTGTGAAAAATGCTGAGCTAGTTTCTCCCTGAATTAGTATTATGAGACCGTGATGTTCACATTACTTAAGGATTTGGCTGCTCTGAGGAAAGATTCCATCTAATGAGCAGATTCTTCTTAAATGAATGAAATAATCTACTTCATATATTTACTTTTGTTTAGATGGAGGCATCTTTTTGAAAGCATGCAGTGGCTAGAGTTGCTATTTTATTTTAGTTCCTCTTTCAACATGTGAGTATAGAATTGACCTACTTCTTTTTCTGATTCCTCTCTTAGACTACTCTCCTAAGCCTATCACAAATATAAGTGAATATGTAGTATATTAAGTGAATGTATATGATGCAGCGTTATTTCCTCTTAGGATTATGAGAGTAAAGCCCAGCAAATCAATGGCTGAAAGTTTTTGCAAAACAAATTCCTCTTAGATTTCTAAAAACTGTGGACCAAATGCTGGTGGCTACTGAGGACTGGCTACTTAATTTTCTGGACCTAATGCAAAAGGAAAATGTGGGTCCCTTGTTCAAAACACAGGAACAATGTTTGGTTAAATGTATTAAGAAATACAACTTTTTCCTTTCTTCTATGACCTCTCTGTTCTGATGTTTTTAAAAACTTGCATTTAATATTGCCTCCCTTGGGCAGGGGATGCATGCGGGGCAAGTGCAGCCCCTCGCAGATGTGACAGCGGGGGAGCGACTAAACACGCGCCCGCCCGTGACTCACCAGCTGCTGGGTTCTCCCTCCAGGCAGCCTCCAGACCCAGATGGTGCAGTCAAGAGGGCAAGAAGGTCACTGCAGGCTTCTCCACTTTCCTCTTGTCCGTTACCCAACCCGCCCTCGACAGACGACCCCCAGAGATTGGGACTTTCCACTGGGACATATTCGGTGCCTAGACTGGAGATGGGTGAGAGGTTCGCCTGCTCTGCTGCCCACTGCTCCGTGGCGCTGCCAGACTCTGGGCGGGGGCAACTGCTGGGATGCGCCACCTTGAGCTGCTGTGGGACACCTGCATCAGACCCCACTTCCCACAGTCGTACTCAGACTCTGGCTGGAGCAGAGGGAGGCAGCAGCTGCAGGGCAGGGTCAGGGAAGGGGGCCAGGTGGGGTGGGTTGCCAGGGGAGGGGTGAGTGGGCATCTGAAAACACTTTCCAGGGAGGCAGGGAGGTGGCTTGAACAAAAGTTCCAAGCCCCGAGTTAATGTTCCCTGTTCCATAGGCCTTTACCTACTAAACAAAAAATTGAACATAAAACTCTTAAAATTTCCAAGGTGGCAATCAAATAGCATTAATTCCCTAATTTGGGACCCTGAGTGACTGCACTGGTCGCTTGTCCATGAAGCCAGCCCTGGGAACTCTCCCTTAAGATACTTACAGAAGTGTAATGGCTTATGTGAATTTAGCAGATTCAAAACATTATGTCACACGATATAACTGTAAGCCTCAATTTTTCATTTTAATAACAGGAAAGACTTCAGGCTTTAAGATATTTTTTACATTTCACTATTCAACAAAATTGAATTTTCAAATTATTTGGAGAAATTACTTCCATTCACAGAGCTGATATTAACAGCCCAGACTCTACAAATCAGACATTTTTTGGGGGGATGGCAATAGTAATATGAATATATATTTTCTTTATCCATTCATCTCTTGATGGATGCTTAGGTCAATTCCATACTTGAGTATGGTGAAAAATGCTGCAACGAACATGGGAGTGTAGACATCTTTTCGGCATATTAATGTTAAATCTTTTGGGAAAGTACAGAAGTGGGGTTGCTGGATCATACTCTAATTCTATTTTTATTGCATTATTTACTTTTTTTTAGAAACCTCCATAAAGTTTTTCACAATGGCTGTACTAATTTACCTTCCCATCAACAGTGCACAAGGGAAAAATTTGTCTACTTTGATAGGAAACAATTCAAAGCTAGGCTTTTAGACAACTAGCAGATAGAACACATCTTTTATTGGCTCATCTGCCTCAACTGCTTTCTAGACTGAATGAAGAGCTTTGATAGAGGTTGTTGAAATGTTACAAAAATTTAGTATAATCACTCATTTTTTCTGTTTTAGGAAAATATTAACCCTATTAATGAAAAAAGAGTACATCTATGCTTAGAACTTCATAGACTAATAAGATATATGAAGTATTTCAATATAACAATATAATATATCAATATAACAATAGTTGTGAAAGATAACCATGACCAATAACTAGACAGAAGATATAATTCTCTATATGAAACATATATACAATTTGAGAAAATATTATCCATTTTTATCTCCATAATCAGATCTTTGAGTCCATATAACTATACAAAATTGTTAAGTTGCTGAAAAATGCACATATTTATTATTCAGTTTGAGGACTTATTTTTCCTTAACTTTGAAGTTTTTTACTTGCATCTTTTGGGTACTAAAACAGTTTTGTTGAGACGTTTTAAAAGCAGAATATTTTATTTTTTGAATCATGACATTTAACCCCAGTATAGGAAATCAGTTACATTTGAATTTCTTTTAACAACTAAAGGGATTCTCTCATCATTTATCCATTCTCAAAGTTTTTCATATATTCGCATTTTAAATGAGAAATTATCTCATGAGATGAATGATGTGAAAAGGTTTTCCTCAAAATATATCGATGGAAATGTCTTGAATAGAAAATCCAGCAAATGATACAACCCTGAATGCTAGCTTTTCTTACTACACCTTAGTGAGAAGTTTACTAAAACAACGTGGAGGTATCAAATATCAGCACATCTGCGGGATATTATTGTTCCTTGTTTATTTGTGTTTTGTTTGTTTGTTTGTTTTCCTCCAAGATTCGCCCATCTTCTGGTTACCTGCTGTTTTAGCATGATAAAAATTTTAATGTAGTTAAAATATTTTCTGACATTGGTGTATACCATGGTTATTCTCCATTTGCCCCAAGAAGATCATTCCTTTTCTGCCCTGCTTTCTGTTCTAGGAGGCTGAGCTCTGTTGACTGCCTCCCTCAGATTCCTTTGCTCTCTAGCTCTGTGTTAAGTTTATTCAATGGGAGAAATCAGACGATCTAAAAATGAGAGAAGAGAGCTGTCAGGTCATTTGTTGCACTTCAGCCCTCTCTCTCTCTCCTCTCACTGCCAAACCTTGTGTGACAAATTCTCACTTCTCATCCTTCCCCTTCCCTCAGTTACATCTTTCCTTTGCCCCTTCAATTCTAGTGAGGGCAATAATGGTTACTCGTTCTAACTTAACTGGGGTACTGAATCATTATTTGTTTGTTCCCTTAACCCTGCCAACACTTCTGAAAACATTTCATTTATTAAACTCTCTTCAATTAACCATTTAAGTGAGCCATTTGTGCCCTGAGTCTACTTGGCAAAACAAGTGCCCCATGAATTAGTCCCTCATATGGAAATTCTGGAATTGAGTTTCTAATATAGCTAATGAACTAAAAAATGACTTCCTTGAAAGGGAGAAATGGGATGCTGATAATTCATTAAATAAAGTGGCATTATGTTTACTTAAATCATAACCTATACTGTTATGGAATATCATGCTCATTGATGACAGAACATTACAAAGACACTTACTTCCTTGTAGCGCTAGTTAAAATAGTGAGAATGGAAGTTAAAATATCTGCTTCTGATTGCCCTGGAGAAGATATGCAAAAATGAAAATAATAAGATAAACTTAAAGCCTTGAATTCTCAATTCCAGACATGGGTTGAAGCTAAGAAAGATTATATGGCAACCTTAAAGAGACTGTTTCCTGTTGCCATGGCAGGCATAGTAGAGAATTTCAGCAGAGAATTAGAATCTATAAAAAAAGTCAGATATAAATACCCAGACTGTAACATAGAATACCTTAAATTTAAAACTCAGTAGATGTGTTAAATATTTGATTTGCAAATAAGACAATATAAAAATAACACAGTATAATACATTCAGAGAGAATCACTGAGAAAAGAGGGAGAATGGAGAAAGAGAAATATGAAACATACTGAAAACTTTTCATATGTTTAACTAAAACTTGAGGAGAACCACAGACAGAAAATAGAGCAGAATCAATATATTAAGTAATTATGTCCATAAACTGCCAAAACTGCTGGAAGACCACAGACTATCAGGAAGCAATATGAATCCTGAGCAGGATAAATACAAGGCAAAATATAACTAGGCCATTTGAAGAACTATCCTGAAACCTTATGAAATACTCAATATATATTTAAAATATAATAAACACTTAAATTTGAAATATAAACAAAGTGAGCAAATTCCCCCCCACCCCAAAAAAACAATTACCAAAAGTGATAAAAGAAGAAATGAGAAAAAAGTGAGTACTCCTTTGTCTGATGAAGGAATTGAATTCATAGATAAAAACCTTTCCACAAAGAAAATGCCAGCTCCTCGGGCTCTACTAATAAATATCATTAAATACTTAAGGAAGAAATAACCCCAAGATTACACTAATTATTTCATATCATTAATAAGAAAAAAAAAACAGTTCTCAGAATATTTTATTCTAATTATTATTGTAAATCTCAACAGTAACATTATAAGCAAAGAAATTACAGATCAATAACCTTCATGAACATAGTTGCAAAATAAAACATTTGCAATACAAATTTAGTATTTTATAAAAAGATAGTATTTTATGGCCAAAGGGATTATTCCAGGAATTAAGGGTTGGTTTAACATTCAAAAATCAATAAAATACAGTACATTAACAGAGTTAATAGAGAAGGTATATTATGAGACATTATATACTCAATTTCTCTTTAACTTTTTGTTTCTGGATATTTCCTACCATTGTATCTGCAGCTATGATTCTAGATTCAGAATGATCTTAAACTACTTGGGCTATGTCATAAATTCAACAATAATTTTATCTATTTTTGATTAAATATCAGCAGTGATCTTAGGTTCAGTTTGAAAATGAAGCATATAAGACAGAAAAGACTTCACCTAGCACCAAGTTTAATTAGCTGTTTACTGGAAACAACCCAGCATTCAGAGCAACTGCAGAGCAGAAATCTCAGGACTCCCAGGCACATCTTTCAATTTTGCAGACATTCTGCATTCAAGATAGGCATAGCCAATAGAGAAGAGTCTGAGTGGGTAGTCATCAATTTTGGGAAGGCTTCAGCTCTGAAGTCCTCTCAGGCTTTATAAAAAGCAAGACCCATAACCTACCCCTCAGAGGGACATCATTAGCTAGTCACATAGCTTACTCAGGTATACACGGCTTACTATCATTCTCAGGGATACCATAATTCAGTATAGCTTGCTCACTTCTCAATAAACAACCTCAACAAGGCAGTACATGTGTTTGCTTCAGTATACGGTCCTCAGCTAAATTAACATTTATATTGTATCTGGCAGAGAAAAACTCCCAAGAATTCTTTGAATTAATAATTCAAAGAGAACTGATCAAGGCTCAAATTTCCTTAGTATCAGTGAAGCTAGAGGACAGGTCGTAAATTCGTCTGTAAAAGCTTCTCTTCTACTATCCAAATCTTCAGTTCACCTTGAATGCATTCTTTATCATTATGACAGCCCAAATATATCAACCTATGTATCCCAAGGAAATATAAGTCAACTAGCTATATTTCTGAAATTCTTTAAAAGTTTTCACATTTGATTGCATTTCTTAGATATAATCCCTTAACAAAAAGACAAACTAAAGAAAATTATTTCCTATTTCAGGCTGCCCTCATGAAGAAAATACCTCTGTCTAGCAGTATTACCAAAGTTCACCCATTAGTTGTTGTCTTCAAAAGTCTACAGTAAGTGGACATTAAGCTATGTCCAAAAAAAAATGGAATTACTAAGGGCAGCCATGTAATTTGAATACTAAACCATAGGCAATGTACCTCTGTCTAGCAGTATTACCAAAGTTCACCCATTAGTTGTTGTCTTCAAAAGTCTACAGTAAGTGGACATTAAGCTATGTCCAAAAAAAAAAAAAAAATGGAATTACTAAGGGCAGCCATGTAATTTGAATACTAAACCATAGGCAATGTATTTATCTTACAAATAAAAATCACTCAATACAAAAAATTTCTGGTTTCTCTCACTTTTCTCAATTGGCCATTAGTTTTACTCATGCCTAAAATATGAAAAGTCAGACAAATTCAGATGCATTCTATTTTATTTAATAGGAATTTACTTATAAATTTAAAAGTACTGCCAGGCACTTCTGATCAATTTAAAGCTGTGTTGGCAATTTCTTTACAGACCCTCCTATTCAAAGATTAATTACTGCTGTAAAAATTCACTCAAGGCAGAGTTTTACATTAAGAGAAATTATTATTTCTAAATACTACACTGAAATATATCTCACTATTCTGCAAAAGAGAACAGTACGCTTCAAAGAGAGAAAGGGGATGGAAAGAGAAAAAACAATATTGCATTGTATATTAAACATTTTTCACAAAAGTGGTTTACTGCCAAACATAGTATTTTTGAAGAGATTTAGAAATTTTTCCAATTACCTATTATTGTGTAAAAACTATACTAAAACATTTACTTCAAACAACAGAGGAATTACTCAACAAATAATTTTTTTTTACACTTTATTTCGTGTTCTTCATATTGCTCATTTCTACTTTTGCTTTCCGTTATCATTTATATATGCTAATTTCTATTTCATTTTAGATACATAAGTGAAAAACAACAAATTACTTCAAGTGATTTCACATTTTACACCATTTTGGGGGGAATATTTCTTCCTTCTTTCATTCTAGATCTTTTGAAAGCATTGTTATATATTATATATTACTGTATATATTATTATTATTTTATGTGATCAGTTTCTTATTACACATTTCATCTCTGAAATCCATAGTGCTATGAGTCCAAATAGAACAGGAACTAGAAACTTTAGGCTACTCATATTTAAATTAATGAAAATGAAATAAAATTAAGAATTCATTTCCTCAGCGACACTAGTCACATCTAAATTGTGCAATAGCACATGTGGCTACAGCTACCAGAATGTACATTGCAGGTACAGTTTACTTCAATCTTCAGAAAAAAATTCTTTTGGAGAGCTGATCTAGAATATATTGTCTACCCTTCCATTGCACTAGAATTTCCCTCGTTCAAGTCACTAATGAGTTCCATATTAAACCTATAAATAATTACCGTAATTTTAATTTTAATTGTGTTAACCTCTACAACATTTAACAACATGAAGTATTACCTCCTTAAAACTTTTCACTCCACTCCCTTGGCACCATATCCTTCTTTTTTTTCTGGTACTTCTTCAAATATACCTCAAAATGCATCCCAGCTCCAGGAGATAAAGAGGTGCAATTGCCCTTTCCTTTCTTTTGTTCTCTCTGGGCCCCCAGATTGTATGGTGCCCTCCTATATTGAGGGTGGATCTTTCCACCAAGTCCACTCAGATTCACATGCTTATCTCATCTGGAAACATCCTCACAGACCCACCCCCAATCAATGCTTTACTAGGTTTCTAAATATTCCTTAATCTACTCAACTTGACTCCTAAAATTAATCATAAAACCCATATTTTTCTGAATCAATATATTTATCTTATCAGAACACAATCTGTCCAATTTTATTTATAAGTAAACCAAGACCTAGAGAAGTCAGATAAATCGGTATGTATAACCTACTAATTTACAGAAATAAGAACTGAACTCACATCTCTTGGAAACTGGAGACCAAATCAAAGCATGTCATTCTATCGACTCTTATAGACTAAATGTCAAACCTAATGATATGAATATTTTAAATTTAGAAAGTAGAGTATTAGGCTTGAAAACAATAGGTGCACCTTCTTATATTTCCTAAGTGATTATTAACTTTTTTTTTTAGCTTACTAAAAATAGTATCAGGCAAAATTAAGGACTCCTTTGACTTTTTTGGTTATATTTTTAAAAAGAGATTACAGATAAAGATAGCAGAGAGGGACCTGACAAGTAAGTTTATTATACTTCTCACATAGAGTGTCAAAAATATCTTGGTGCTTCCTGAACTAGTCCGACTTCCTGACTGAAGGTGGGATCCTTTCATTGTCTGAATGATCCAGAGCCATGGGCAGCCTCAGCTAAGTCAGAATTGAGTCATTATCTGTGGTCTTTGGCCAAAGTGAACATGACTAAAAAGCTGTTCTGTATTGAAGGTATTTAGTTTACTTGCTTAAGATAGAAAGACAATACTCACACACTTTTAACTCTGTAGGTTTACCATAGTAAATCAAAATCATGCCACGTGGTGTATCCCAAAACATAGATATAGAAGAAATGTTCCTCAACATAATAAAGGCCATGTATGACAAGCCCACACTCAGTGGTGTAAACTCAAAAGCTTTTCCTCTACGATCAGGAAGAAGACAAAGGTGCTCATTGTCTCCACTTTTATTCAACGTAGTACTGGAAGTCCTAGCCAGAACAGTTAGTCAAGAGAAAGAAATAAAAGGCATCTAAGCAGGAAAAGGAAAAGTGAAATTGTCTCTGTTTGATGGTGACATGATTTTATACCTAGAAAACCCTAAAATCTCACGAAAAAACTATCAGAACTTATAAATTCAGTAAAGTTTCAGGATACAAAATCAACATACAAAAACTCAGCAGAGTTTCTATACAGTAACATCAAACTATCTAAAAAAGAAATTAAGAAAACAATTCTATTTAAAATAGCACCCAAAATAAAATATTTAAGAGTAAAGTCAGCCATGGAGGTAAAAGATCTGCACACTAAAAACTACAAAACATTGATGAAAAAAATTGAAGAAGACACAAATGAAAAATTATTCTGTGTTCTTGAATTGAAAGAATTAATATTGTTACAATGTCTATATAACCCAAAGTGATCAACAGATTCAATGCAATCCCCATAAAAATTCCAATGACATTTTTCTCAGAAATGGAAAGAACTATCCAGACATTTATATGGAATAACAAAAGACCACACATAGCCAAAGCAATGATGAGCAAAAAAAAATAAAGCTAGAGGCATAACACTACCTGACTTTAAACTATACTACAAAGCTATAATAACCAAAACAGTATGCTACTGGCATAAAAACAGACACACTGATCAATGGAATAGAAAGAGAATCCAGAAATCAACCCCCAAACCTACAGCCATCTGATCTTTGACAAAGGCACCAAGCCTATCCATTGGGGAAGAGACTGCCTCTTCAGCAAATGGTGCTGGGATAACTGGATATCAATATGCAGGAGAAAGAAACTAGATCCATACCTTTCACCATACACTAAAGTCAACTCAGAATGGATTAAAGAATTAAATAGATACCCTGAAACAATAAAACTTATTAAAGAAAATATAGGAGAAACACTTCAGGAAGTAGGACTGGACACAGACTTCATGAATATGACCCCTAAAGCATGGGCAACCAAAGGAAAAATAAACAAATGGGTTTATATAAAACTAAAAAGTTTCTGCAACAGCAAAAGAAACAATTAACAGAGTTAAAAGACAACCAACAGAGTGGGAGAAAATATTT
>NW_007730654.1:174043-177906 GCF_000696425.1 Galeopterus variegatus
CACTGCTGGGAATATACCCAGAGGAATGGAAATCATCAAGTCGAAGGTATACCTGTTCCCCAGTGTTCATCGCAGCACTCTTTACAATAGCTAAAATTTGGAACTAGCCCAAATGTCCATCATCAGATGAGTGGATATGGAAAATGTGATATATCTACACAATGGAATACTACTCAGCTATAAAAAAGAATGAAATACTACCATTTGCAACAACATGGATGGACCTAGAGAGAATTATATTAAGTGAAACAAGTCAGGCACAGAAAGAGAAATATCACATGTTCTCACTTATTTGTGGGAGCTAAAAATAAATAAATAAGTAAACAAAAAAACTGGGGGGTTGGGGAAGAAGACATAACAATTAGAATTCCTTGAAAATGATACGACAAGCATACAGAAAGGACACTGTTGGGAGGGACGCGGGAGAGGGAGGTGGGAGGGAGTTTTTGCTAACTGGCCACAATAATCAACCACACTGTATATTGACAAAATAAAATAAAATAAAATATTAAAAAAATTACACTCTAGACCCATAAGTACATATGATTATTATTTATCAACAAAAAATTTAATTTAATTTAAAAGCATTATGCAATGTGGTGTAATTGAGACAGCGTCTGTCACTACACATATCTACATGTATATATACACACATCCTATTCACTGTCTTTAGCTAACGTAGTGTAATTGGTGATGCTTTTGTCACATTTCATATCTTCTACCTTGAACATAAATTAATTTACTTAGAAAATTTTAATGTGTTGCCTTAAATACCATATGACTGGTCATTGAAAAGAGGGGATTCATGGATAGGATAGTATTTTAGGTTAATTATTAAAGGAAACATAAGATTTGGTTATGAAAGGTATAAAAAGACCTAGCATATAGATATTAAAGTTAGAAAAAATACAAGCAAATCAAAGAATACACAGAGATAAGTATAAATATTTTACTGGGATTAGTTTTGCAATTGATTCAGTGCACAAACTAAAGAATAAAGCACAGGCATGATGTCACGTGGTCTGCTAAAATTCTATTTTAAAACAATTCATTTAGCTACTTATTATTATATACTTTATAATAAAGTAACTATTTATAAATCGGATACCTAGAAAGTTGTCTGAAGTCAAAATCATTGATTTCCCTTCCTCTGTGTAACAAAAACAACAAAACAATATCAAAACAGTGATAGATTTCTACTCTTTATTCTAGTATCAGCACATGTAAAAATGTTACATTTGCTTAGGGCCCAATGTAACATACCATTGCTATTTTCTGTACTTTTTCTTTATGTTACTTATAACAAAGTTAGTGAGACAATATTTATATGACTGTTTAATGCTTTTTCCTCCGCTAAACCATAAACTCCCTGCAGACAGGGACCTCATTCATCTTTTCATTGTATCATGTGAGGCTTGTAGGATGCCTGACATGCCATTAATGTGCAGTCACTTTATTTAATGAATGAAGAATTTAAGACCAGAACTGTATGCCTATCTAGGATCCATACTATCGAATGACTTTCTTATGTCATGCTACATCTCCGTTCTTGGTGCCTAGGTGAGCCTCAGCTGTTCTGTGATAACTCATTGCCTGCTTGACTTAATCATAAGTGTATTCTTGCCAACTTCAGTCACCGAAGTAATAGCATTTCTTTACTGTAAAACGGTTTAATCGATAATCTGGCTGTTTTATTTTCACAATGCCAAGTATCCCTTAATTTTTAATATTTGGGCATTGACTTGGGGGAGAAAAAAACTAAAGATTTTTTCTTTCTCCAATGAGTTGTATTAGTTAAACTACTTAAGTTCCCTAGATAGGGATTTCTCAAAAAGATAAAACCAATTCTTCTACATGAACTCACAGATAATGGACAGATCTATATTGAATTTACTATTAGTGAAAGAATAAAAATTAATAGACTACTTCATAATGTAAATAAAATAAGGCAATCATGGAAAACAGAATAAGCTAAAAAACTGTACTGCCTTTGCAGCCATTTCTCATTATAATTATTCATTTTCTTATAAAGATGCCTGTTCTCAAAATTACAGTATGGTTGCTATGGTAATACACACTTTATAAATCATGTGCAAAGGCTGTCTTCATTTCCACTGTGCCCTGAAATAATAAAGAAGATCATTAAAGTGCAGTCGCAGGAGTCTGAAAAGGAGTCTGGTGAGAGTGAAACAACGAAGGCGTTAAACATTAAAAGCAAAATTTCAAAAGATCCTATGAAGATCTCATTAAGTATTTGTGGTAGCCTTGGGGTCATTCAATGATATTTTGGACAGCTTTTGGATTCTTCTTGAGAGCTGAAATGTTGATGATTGATGCTGAATTGTGCATTGATATTTGACAGCACTGGAAGCTTACCTGTGTGATTTGGGATTATTTTCCTTCGCAAGAGATGAGCAGGTTAGAAACTCTGTGTTAGATTTTCATACACAGTGTATCCCCTGAGGGATTGAGTATTTTTCACATTTTCCTTCTACCTGTACTACTTTAGAACCACATATAGCCCATTTTTATTTCTTTAAAAATAATAATAATAATAATAATAAATTTTCCACTCTGCTTTGCAGTCAAAATTATTCTAACATAGGTTGGAGATGAGCTGCTGAGAGGAATTATGCAACTTGTCACCACCTCAAAAGTAATTTTCCCTAATACACACATTTACCTCAACACCATGTTTTTATTTTTCAGTGTGTTCATTGAAAAAGCAAAGTTTCAGATTGCAGCTGTTAGATCCATTCTGTAGGAGGGACTGAAGAACATTACAGAGGAGACCATAGAAAATTAATAGCAAAGTTGTCTTCCATCAATAGCTTTCGCAGGAGGGAGCCCCTGTTCAATTAAAATTGCTTCAAATGGGACAGAGGCTCTCTTTCAATAGGCATTTTAATTGGATGATTCTGCTATGGCTCTATTTTCTGTCATCTGTCTGTCTACTCTATGGAGTAAGGGCTGCCAATACATTTGCAGAAAACAAAAGAGTTGACTAACATGTAAATTAATATACCACAGGAAATTCAGAGATAAGGGGATCATAGAAAACTTAGGGCTGACTGTTGTATAAATTATTGCTGTCCAGCAAGTGACACTTATTATCACCACCAGAGGAAGAGTTCCACTGCATAGAGAATAGTAAACAGTATAACAATGCCTACCACCAGAAACGGTATTCTCAGTTTGTATTGAGGTCACCAAGAAAGACAACTCACGCAGGCACTGGAGGGAACAATGCTTTACTCACAAAGAGAAGAGACAGAGCAAGATCAGCTTCAATAGCATTGGTCTCCAGTGGCCAGTGGGTCTGGCTCCTCAGTTGATGCGAGGAGATGGTTCACAGTCATTCCCTTACTTGTACAGCAGGCAAAATATCCCATTCTCTCTCTTAGAATAAATTAAAATAGAAACTAGGTCTGAAGAATTCCTGAACAAAGCTGGTTAAGTCACATAAGTGGCCTCAACCTTACTTGATTTTTAAACATGAGTGAAACTTAATGAGCTATTTCTTGTAAATGCCTATTTTAAGGAAAACTGAATCTAAGCTTAACCATTTAGAAGTAGTCAAGTTGATAATTATATAACTTGCCACTTTCCAGTAGGACAGACCAAAGAAATATGGTGTAATGTAACCCATCATTTTCTTTGCTTTATTTCTGTGTCCCTCCAATAAAAGCCTCCCCTCTTACTTTCCCTCAGTGGAGCTCCTGAATCACTTCTGTTGTGGAGCTGCCCAATTCACAAATCATTATTGGAGCAAATAAACTCTTTAAAATTTTATTGTGCCTCAGTTTACCCTATTAGCATGCCCCTGCTGTGAATGGGTATAGTGGAGTTGGCCAGGTTCCATA
>NW_007730654.1:179010-180725 GCF_000696425.1 Galeopterus variegatus
GTTCTCTCACCATGTGATACCCTGAGTTGCCGTAGAGAGTTACCACCCCGAAGAAAGCCCTCACCAGATGTGTTCCCTGGACTTTGAACTTCCTAGCCTCTGAAACTGTACAAAACACATTTCATTTCTTTGTACATTGCCCAGTTTTGGGTATTCTGTTATAAGCAACAGAAACAGACTAATGCAGTCCTCAACCCAGAACCCAGCATGTCTGAATTACGCCAAATAAAGAGGTCAAAAAATGAGTCTGGGGCGACTGCCATGTATACAGCTGATAAACATCATGTCTGAGCTTGGTTCTTTCCTACCTTGAGCTTTTACCTTCCCCAAACTGTTTATGTACATACAGCAAGAGGTGCTGGAAATAACATAAATGCCACCTTGTTTGTTCATCAGGAGATAATCGAGAACAGTTAGGTTGTCCATCAACACCTGGGCTAGTGAGTTTAGCCTGTTGGTCTTGAATGACTTGAGGAAGGTCTCAGAGGTTTTCTATCAGCCAGGCCATTATACTGGGAGAATGGGACAAAGGGACTTCAGGTTAGGGTGACAAATCCATCATTATTTAAGTATGCCTCCTTTCACCACAGATATGCTGATTCTTATCAGAGTGTTTTTGTGCCAGCCACAGCAAAGGCTTTTGTGGGAATGAGAAAAGATTAATATTCCCACTCCCTCCTGCTTGACAAACCTCACAAGGGCAAAGATGCTTTTATCCAGTAACACACAGTGAGTGTATAGCTACCCAGGCTATTTTCCAGAGACTTGAGGCTACAACTTTTGCAGGTACTCATTGCCCTTGTTACTTAACCCAAGCTTTTTGGCCTCAGTTGTCCAATCCAGGAAGGGAGGTCATATCCTGAGCAAAGATGACATATCCTGAAATGACACCCACCTGAATTGAGGGACCTGGAGTCCCAGGAACAACCAAGGTAATGCTTGTTTCTCCGTATTCTTCTACCCCTTCCCCATTCCTGTGGGGCCCACAGGAAGCAAGTGACTGCAGATGGCATTGCCTCCGTGTTTAAATGGAGAAGCTTTATTGGTGGTATCATGAGGACTTGATCACAAACCACCCCTGGAGAGTATGTTTCAGGAGTAAAAAAAAAAAAAAAAAGAATGGTTGCATGTACTAAAAATGGGATTTCAAAGGCACAGCCCAATCAGGCAAATTCCTGCCCCTTCATGCCATGCCTTCCAAGCTAAATGTTTCTCAGCATGTGTTGCAATGCTATCTTTCTCTTGCTGGAGTACAATGGTCATCACTTGATCCACTCATTCTATCATTCTATCACTCCCTTCGCCTGGGGTTTCATCCTATGCCATGGGAGCATGTCTACTGCTGTATGGCTTGTACAGTGAATGCAGTGTCCTAATTACATTAGAATCCCAGATAACCCAACATTACAAAGGTTTTTGTTTGTTTGTTTTTTGTTTTTAAGTCACAATAGCGGTTTTCACATCTACATGGTGCATTGGAATGGCAGTCCCATTTCTGGAATATGTTTTAGTAGACACAAGGCACCACGGATCCATGGCTGGAAACTAGCGGTCTAATGTGGTCAATTTGTCATGCTCACATGGGGCCTTTGCCCGGTTAATATGGCCCAGTAAGCTGAATGGTGTAGCCTGGGCTTGTTGGGAGGAGTCATATGACTGTGCTGCAGATTTGGCTTATATTTTTTATTGGGCCAGTCCCTGTGGTTTGGACCACA
>NW_007730654.1:180735-183962 GCF_000696425.1 Galeopterus variegatus
TCATGAGGACTTGATCACAAACCACCCCTGGAGAGTATGTTTCAGGAGTAAAAAAAAAAAAGAATGGTTGCATGTACTAAAAATGGGATTTCAAAGGCACAGCCCAATCAGGCAAATTCCTGCCCCTTCATGCCATGCCTTCCAAGCTAAATGTTTCTCAGCATGTGTTGCAATGCTATCTTTCTCTTGCTGGAGTACAATGGTCATCACTTGATCCACTCATTCTATCATTCTATCACTCCCTTCACCTGGGGTTTCATCCTATGCCATGGGAGCATGTCTACTGCTGTATGGCTTGTACAGTGAATGCAGTGTCCTAGTTACATTAGAATCCTAGATAACCCAACATTACAAAGGTTTTTGTTTGTTTGTTTGTTTGTTTTTTGTTTTTAAGTCACAATAGCGGTTTTCACATCTACATGGTGCATTGGAATGGCAGTCCCATTTCTGGAATATGTTTTAGTAGACACAAGGCACCACGGATCCATGGCTGGAAACTAGCGGTCTAATGTGGTCAATTTGTCATGCTCACATGGGGCCTCTGCCCGGTTAATACGGCCCAGTAAGCTGAATGGTGTAGCCTGGGCTTGTTGGGAGGAGTCATATGACTGTGCTGCAGATTTGGCTTATATTTTTTATTGGGCCAGTCCCTGTGGTTTGGACCACACTTGCATCAGAGCTGGGCTTCTGAGTCTCACTCTTTTGTGGACCCAATGGGCAATAAAGGCAATTTGTTGAGGGCATGTTAGAGCAGCTTGTGAGTTCCACTTGTGTTTTACTTTGAATGGTCCTCTGTCGTGGGAGTTAACATGGGTGACAAACAAATCTTTCCAGATTGCAAGCTGTTGTCACAGTCCCTGTCCCCACACAGAGAACCTTCAATGGTCCAATTATTAATTCCTCAGTCATCAAACTTTGTGGCTAGCTCATTTGCAATGACCCATGACTCTGTAAATATGTAGCAGGGAGTGGCTGTCGGAGTGGCCTGCACAGTCGTTACTACCACAAGGAGTTTGGCCCTTTGGACAGAACATCTTATCTGGTCTCAGTCAAAAGCTGTCCATCCTTGGAGCAGATGGCAGCAGCAGACCAGTGGACTCCATCAGCCTTGAGTTTCACAGATCCGTCCATGAACGAAGCCATATCATCAGCTGGATCATCTTCAAATGTGGGCCCCATTTAGCTAAGGGAGGGACAGGAGCATCTCCTACGGTCCTTTTAGCCTCCTCCAGCAAGGAAGCTTCATGGAGTTGACTGATCTTCTGGGGCCTGGTCTAGCATGATCTTTGATTTGCCATTTTCATTTAATGATGGAGATTTGCTGAGCCTGTCCTATCTTATTAGTGCAATTAGTGAGTACCAAAGGAGGATAAGTAGTTCAGGTCTTAAGGTCACATATGGCTCTTCAGTGATCAAGTGCTCTGTTTCCATTAGGGCCCAATAGCAGGAAAGGAGTTGGCATTTGTAGGGAGTGTACCTCATGGCTCTGTCAGGTAATTTACATGTTCAAGGTGCCAACTTATTTCAATAGCAATCTCTTTTGCCATAGGCTCCAATTTATGTTAGTAGGAGTTGCCGAGACCTATAATTACATAAGACCAGCGTATTAGTCCATTTTTGTGTTGCTATAACAGAATACATGAGACTGGGTAATTTATAAAGAGCAGAGATTTATTTGGCTTATGATTCTGGGACAGCTGCATCTCGTGCAGGCCTCAGGCTGCTTCTACTCATGGTGGAAAATGGCAGGCAGCTGATGGGTACAAGCAGATCACATGGTGAGAGGAACCAAAAGAGAGAGAGGAGAGGTGCCAGGATCTTTTCAAACAACCAGCTCTCATGGGAACTAATAAGGTGAGAACTCACTCACTACCCCCACCCCCCAGGGAGAGCACTAATCCATTCATGAGGGATCTGCCCCCATGACTCAAAACAGCTCCCAACACTGTCACATTGAGGGTCAGATTTCCACATGAGTTTTTGGGGGACAATAACATCCAAACTCTATCATTCTGCCCCTGGACCCTCAAAATTCCTGTTACTCACATACAAAATACAATTATTTCATCCCAACAGTCCCAAAAGTCTTAGCCAATTCCAGCACCAACTTAAAAGTCCAAAGTACAAAGTCTCATCTGAGACCAAAAGCAAAACTCCTTCCAGCTATGAACCTGTAATAATCAAAAAACAAATTTATCTACTTCCAAGTTACAATGGTGGAACGGACATTGGGTACACAGCCGGCAAGCGCCAGTGGTCCCAGTGGCAGGGACAGTGCCACTGCATGTTGCTTGGCCCCAAGACCTGTGATTGTTGGGACCCAATTAAAGGGGGCTACCTTGTGGGTAACCTTAACTAGAGGGGATGAAAGAATACCCACACGTGGTGCGTGTTGTCTCCAACAGCCGAATAGGCCCAGAAGCCTATTGTTGGTGGGAATTGCCAAGCACAGCAATTTTCATTTAACTGTGTCAGATATATTCTTCTGATTATCAGCCCAGGTGGCTCCCAGGAACTGCACTTGTTGAATAGGCCCCTGGACCTTATCAGGATTCATGGCCCAGTCTGTATGTATGATAGTGTCCATGACTCTATGTAGGGCCTGATCAATTTGTTTCTTAGGCCAGCAATGAGGATGTCATCAATATAGTGAATGACAAGTACTTTCTGGGGATAATTGGACTTTTTACAGATCTAGCTCTACCTACTGATGGCAAGTTGCAAGGGAATTGAAGTTTCCCTGCAGAAGTACAGTGAAAGCATGCTGCGGGCTATTCCATGTAAATGCAAATTGGTCCTGAATTTTATCCTACAAAGGTATGAAGAAGAAAGGCATTATCCAGATTAATAACAGCACATCAGTCTTCCATGTGGCTGCCACCACCTCGGTGACAGCAATGATGTCAGGTATCACAGGAGTCAAGGGTGGCACCTCGGCATTCAGTCTGCAGTAATCCAGTAATCCACTGTCAGCCTCCAGCCTCCTGAGGCATTTTTTACGGTGGCAGACTTGGCTATTAAACTGCAAGAGGGTGGTAGGTAACACTCCTGCCTGCAGCAAGTCAGGAATTAACAAAATAATGTCCTTTTTTCCACCTGGTAGGCAGTGCCACTTTTGTTGATTAGCCCTGTCAGGGACTGGGTAACTTAAGTGGCAGGAAGGGAATGGACACATGCCACTGTTAATGGCTTAAATCCTTTGTTGTGAGGGGGCAGACCCCCTGAGG
>NW_007730654.1:184211-185940 GCF_000696425.1 Galeopterus variegatus
TGGACACATGCCACTGTTAATGGCTTAAATCCTTTGTTGTGAGGGGGCAGACCCCCTGAGGCGGCAGTGATGCTCCCTGCCACAAGTAGCCAAAATGTCAATTCCTACAATGCACTCAGTGGTGCAAATCACAATCACAGCCACCTGAAATGGCCCAGAGGGTTCCATTCTTAAGTACATGCAAACCTGTCTGCCATGTGTTCATCGCTAAATCTCCCAATGTCATGAGTTTACCTCTACCTCTGTGGGGGTTTGGGCTTAATGCATTTGGGCACCAATGTCTAAGAGACTCTTAACCTTTTGAATTCTCCCCTCCACCCTTTTTATTCTACCTTGACAAGGGCATAGGGCTGCTTGTCTCCAGTGGGGATCCAGAGACCTTGGGTCCTTCTATCCATTTTTCTTGAAGGGGGTCGGGGGTCATGGAAAGAGGACTACCCTCCCTGTCTGACTCATTGTACTCAGTCTGCATTGTCTTTCTTACTTGTTTTGGTGGAAGGGTAGGGAAGCCTTAGCAACTCACGCATCCCTAGTCCCTGGACTATGTTCAGAGACCTGGACGGCTTCCATGTAGGGTTCTAAATCTTTTTAATCTTTTCAGCTCTCTTTTGCCAGCTCTTTTATGACTCGCACAAGGTCACTGACTTCTAACTTGAAGGAGTAACCTCTACCGGATAGTGTTGGTAAAGGTCTTTTGTAGGGATCCCAACGATTTTCATTTTGTTTTTCCTGATTTTTAACAACTAAAACTACATTGTTTTGTGTAAGTGTATAAGTGGGTTTATTTTTAATGATGATACAAATGTCGTATATATCATACATGACTTTGTATGTGCTGAGGTAAAAATGTGTGGCAATGAATGACAATTTCTTCCTGTAGATGTATTCTCAAGTGGATTATATATGTATATGAATCTGAGGCTTTTATTGACAGTTAACATTCATTCTAAAGTTTCCCAGAGAAGTTTCCAAAGAATCGATATAAACTACAAACCGTAAGAAGTAATGCCCATTATTGTACAATCATGTCATAGTATCCAATATATATTTAAGTGCATTTTTCCTTTATTCTTTTTTCATCTTTAATAAAAAGAGTTTTAATTAAACTGTAAGGTGTAGAATAAATTACATGTATGATATATTGCATTCAGGAAAATTACCTTATTTCATTACAAGAACTGACTTTCGGTTATCAAACCCTGACCCTTTTGTTCATCAGAATTATATAGTCCTAGGGCCGGCCCGGTGGTGCATTGCTATAGTGCGCCGCTTGGGAAGAGCGGTGGCGCTCCCGCCGAGGGTTTGGATCCCACATACAGACTGGCCGCTCACTGGCTGAGCGAGGGGCGAGAGCAACACCAAGGGTTGCGATCCCGTGGCCGGTCCCGGTCCGGTACGGGCGCTACACTGAGGGTTGCAATCCGTTGCCGGTCACGAAAAAAAAGACAAAAAGAAAAAAAAAAAAAAAGAATTATATAGTCCTAGCCATCTGAGTTAACTAAATAATATATTTGAAATTGCCTTAAATTGTAAAAAGAATTACAGATATATGGTAATCATATGTTCCATCATTGATGAGAGATGCATTCTCTAGATTGATGATTCTATGGTAACTCTAATTGCATTTTTGCTGTTTATATTTTCTCATATAGACTATTAGATTAGCAGGTGAAGTTTGATACACAAGCTCATCCTTTTGGGGCTATTGTTCAGTTATAGAATAATTTTT
>NW_007730655.1:0-9456 GCF_000696425.1 Galeopterus variegatus
AGCATGGAATATCTTTCCATCTTTTTGTGTCTTCTTTAATTTCTTTCGGAAGTGGTTTGTAACTCTCATTGTAGAGGTCTTTCACCTCCTTGGTTAAATTGATCTCTAGGTATTGCATTTTTTTGGTGGCAATTGTAAATGGGCTTACTTTCTTTATTTCTCTTTCTGTTAATTCATTATTTGCATATATAAATGCTACTGATGTGGGGGGTATTTATTTTGTATCCCGCAACATTACTGAAGTTATTAATCAGCTCTAGGAGTTTTTTGATAGAGTCTTTAGGTTTTTCTATATATAGTATCATGTCATCTGCAAATAGGAAAAGTTTGACTTCATCTTCTCCAATCTGGATTCCCTTTACTTCTTTCTCTTGCCTGATTGCTCTGGCTAATACCTCCAGCACTATGTTGAATAGAAGTGGTGAGAGTGGACATCCTTGTCTTGTTCCTGTCCTTAAGGGGAAGGCCTTCAATTTTTCCCCATTCAGAGTAATACTGGCAGTTGGCTTGCCATAAATGGCTTTTATTGTGTTAAAATATTTTCCTTCTATACCTACTTTGTTTTGAGTCTTTATCATGAAGGACTGTTGAATTTTGTCAAATGCTTTTTCAGCATCTATTGAGATGATTATATGGTCTTTGTCCTTGAGCTTGTTGATGTGATGTATCACATTTATTGACTTTCATATGTTGAACCATCCTTGCATCCCTGGGATGAATCCCACTTGATCATAGTGTTTAATTTTTTTAATATGTTGCTGTATTCTAATTGCTAATATTTTGTTGAGGATTTTAGCATCTAGATTCATCAAGGATATTGGCCTGTAATTTTCTTTTTTTGTTGTGTCTTTATCTGGTTTTGGTATCAGAGTTATGTTGGCCTCATAGAATGAGTTTGGGAGAGAAGCATCTATTTCAATTGCTTGGAACAGTTTCATGAGAATTGGTATTAACTCCTCTTTAAAAGTTTGATAGAATTCAGCTGTAAAGGCATCCAGACCCAGACTTTTTTTGTTGGAAGATTCCTAATTACCACTTCAATCTCCTTGCTTGTTATTGGTCTGTTCACATTTTCTATCTCTTCTTGGTTCAGTCTCGGTAATTTATATGTGTCTAAAAACTTATCCATATCTTCCAGATTTTCAAATTTGTTGTCATACAGTCGTTTATAATAGTGTCTAATGATTCTTTGTATTTCTGTGGTGTCAGTTGTAATATCTCCCTTTTCATTTCTGATTTTTGTTATTTGGGTCTTCTCCCTTTTTTTTTTTTTTTTGTTAATCTAGTTAATGGTGTGTCTATTTTGTTTATCTTCTCAAAAAACCAACTTTTAGTTTGGTTGATCATTTCTATTGTTTTTTGGGTCTGTATTTCATTTAGTTCAGCTCTGATCTTAATCATATCTTTCCATCTACTGCCTTTAGGTTTGGATTGTTGTTGTTTTTCAAGTTCTTTGAGGCATAGTGTTAGGTCATTTATTTGGAGTCTTTCCATTTTTTTGATATAAACATTTACTGCAATAAATTTGCCTTTTAGTACTGCTTTTGCAGTATCCCACAAGTTTTGGTATGATGTATCTTTATTTTCATTTGTTTGTAGAAATTTTTTGGTTTCTTGTTTAATTTCTTCTTGGACCCATAGATAATTCAGGAGCCTGTTATTTATTTTCCATGTATTTGTGTAGCTTCCAGTGATTTGCTTCTTGTTTATCTCCAGTTTTAGTCCAGCCTGGTCTGACAAGATTGTTGGAATGATTTCATTTTTTTAAAAAAAATTGCTGACACTAGATTTGTGACCTAATATGTGTTCTATCCTGGAGAATGTACCATGAGCTGATGAGAAGAAAGTGTATTCTTCAGCTGTTGGGTGAAATGTTCTGTATATATTGGCCAAGTCCAGTTGGTCTAGGGTATAGATTAAATCCTGTGTCTCTTTGTTGACTTGTTGCCTGGACGTCCTGTCCCATACTGAGAGAGGGGTGTTCAGATCACCCACTATTAATGTATTAGGTCCTATCTTCTTCTTTAGGTCTAAGAGTGTTTGCTTAATATATCTGGGTGCTCCAGTATTGGGTGCATACATGTTTATGACTGTTATGTCTTCTAGCTTCTTCAGCTGTTGGGTGAAATGTTCTGTATATATTGGCCAAGTCCAGTTGGTCTAGGGTATAGATTAAATCCTGTGTCTCTTTGTTGACTTGTTGCCTGGACGTCCTGTCCCATACTGAGAGAGGGGTGTTCAGATCACCCACTATTAATGTATTAGGTCCTATCTTCTTCTTTAGGTCTAAGAGTGTTTGCTTAACATATCTGGGTGCTCTGGCTGTGGAGGCCACCAGCCTGCCATAGTCATGACCCTATTTCACGCTAGCACTGGAGCTACACTACTCCCTCAGTGCTTTCCTCCATGTGTGATCTGTATCCCATGAATGTAGCTCCATGCGTGTGGGGGCTCTATCTATCATCTCTGCATCTCCATCCCCAGCATTGACAAAAAAGCTTGCCTGAAACACTGAGTGCTCTTCGTGCTTGAATGAGTGCTGGTGTCCGATTCCCAAAGCGCTACACGTATCAAGGGTAAAACAGCCAAATTGACGTGCGTACTGCACTCGCATCCCATTGCCGGGCATACAGGTGGCAAGGGAAATCTTCTACATCGTTGAAGGATAGAAATGTAAGTGCAGCTGAAAAAGTAACAAGCTGCTCACAGCCATTGTTCTGAAATACATTAAACACAGATATCTTGGTCCTCTGGAAGTAAGCATGCCACATGAAAGTCACCCTTTTCCCTGTGATCGATTCCAAGCACACAGCTCATCCTAAGCATAGTTTGGGAAGCCCCAGAGGCCAGGCAGAACCAAAGCCACATTTTCCTGTCCTTGGTGACCACAGATGGCTGTGCATTCTGAATTGCAAGATACTTTCTTTGTTCCTTTTTCACGTGCAACCATAATCTTGAAAGGTCCTCAGCAGAGCCTACAGTTACTTTACCTACCTTTAAGCTGAGTGGTCACTTGCTCATATGTTCACAGGTGTGGCCCCTCCCTCACCTGTAGCTCTAGCATCACTTGTCACAGCCTGGAAAAGGCCAGCACCACCTTGTCCAGTTTCCGTGCTGGCTAGCATGCCCGTGCTGCGGGGACGAGGCCCTGGGCGGTGTCCAAAGCCACAGCTCCACTGGGGTGACAGGTGAAGTGAGATGAGCCGCTGGGGTGTGAAGGGTGTGTGCTCGTCCCCAAACCCCCATGAGCTGCCGGCCTCTGCCTAGGCCTGTGACTGTGGCCCCTGCCCTCCCCATGGGACAGGCCCAGCCTCCTCTCTAGAACACACATTCTCGTTTCTGGTAAAGGCCACATTGGGCTTGTTCTAATGTGAAGTTTTGCACCTCTTTCTCCTCAGAGACACAGAGGGCTGTAAAAGTGGTTGAAAATTTTTGAGTTTGAAAATGACCATGGAGAAAGCTACTGAGAGAAGGAAAGGCCTGGAGAGCGACGTAGAAAAGGGAGGGGAACAGGGACACACAGGAAGGGGGAAGGGAGAGAGCTGGCCCTGGGCAGGCCACTTGTCCAGAGTAAAAAGGAAAATCACAGGCCACATCACACATTTTGGCCAGTGGATGTATAAAGGAATAATATTTGTTTATCAGATATTTCTGGAATGTGCGTTCTCTTTCTCACAGCTGAGAAGACTTTTCCCTGAAGCACGTGCCAGATGAACTGGCAGAGCAGAGTCCACACAGGGCAGCCCGTGTCCAGCTCTGGCCCGGGCCATCCCAGCCCTGCCTGGGAGAGGAGGCGGCCACCCCTCACCCCTCCCAGAGTAACAATAGTCCCAGCAAAGGACACATTTCTGTAAGTCAAAGTGCTCATGACAGGCAGCACGAGCTCGCACCCAGCACTCAGTGTGGTGCAAGAGGGCACGGCTATGGCTGAGCACAGTATGTGAGCTCAGCCCTGGTGACAGCAACCGTTTCCCCAGGACGGATTTTGAAACTGGCTGGTTTCAATTTCCTTTCCCTCTCCTTCATACTGTCCTGTCACTAGACAGGCTCCAGAAAACCTGAGGAAGAAGCAAGAAAACCATGAATGCTGTGGAATCCACGGGGTGGATGGCTGGATCCTGTGGCAGCCATGGGGGGCCTAAACCTAGCTGGGCTCCTGCTCCTACCACCTGCCCATCACTGGCTGTGACTGCTTGGCCTATGGGTGCAACCCAGCTCAGATTAGAGGAAAGTTTAGGATTTTCCAGGGCAGTGATTCTCAAACCTTACTTACTACACATTAGCATCATCTGGATTCAGTCAAGATGCCCAGGCTGCACTGCAGGCCTGAGAAACCAGAATCTCTGTGGTCGGGATCCAGGCATGAGCATTTTGTAAAGCTTGCCAGGAGATTCTGGCATGTGGGCAAGGCTGAGACACATGGCTTTGCCGGGAAAAAAGAACCAAAATTGCCACCAAGGCACAATTTTCAGGACACCAACTTATCCAGTGGGTCTTTTCATGTCACCTCCTAGTTCCTCCCTGGCCCACCTGCCCACTCTGGCCAGCTACTCTCCCCAAGGCTGCAGCAGGAGCTTCCGCTTTGGTCTTCTTGCTCTGCTCTGCCATCCCTCAGGCTCCTCTCTTGTCCCCATACTCTAGAGAGAATGGTCTTTCCAAAGGCAAATGGCATTTCTCGTAGGGCCACCACCATTTCTTGAATGAAGAATGGATTCTTGGGCTGGCTGGTTAGTTCCGTCAGTAGAGCATGGCACTGACAACACCAAAGTCAAAGGTTAGGATCCCCATACCAGGCAGCTGCAAAACAAACAAACAAACAAACAAAAAATGGATTCTTGTACTCATCTGGCCAGAAGATGCTCCGGGAGGTGGTTCCCCAGTCCCTGACCACCCCTGCGGGTCTGTCTGGTCTCCAGTATCCAGACATCTCCTGTTGGGAAATGGATTCTTGTACTGATCTGGCCAGAAGATGCTCCGGGAGGTGGTTCTCCAGTCCCTGACCACCCCTGCGGGTCTGTCTGGTCTCCAGTATCCAGACATCTCCTGTTGGGCCCATCCCAATGCCCACGAGGCTCTGTTTAGCAGAAATGGCTTTAGTTCACATGGGTCCCTATAGCCCCTTTCCTGGGTTGCTGGCAGGGCTTGTAAGAAGTGTCCCTTCTGCCTGCTCACAGCTGTCAACCTGGGGCTGCTGGGGACCACTGGAGCCAGAGACCTTTTCCAGTGAGGAGGCTGCGCTCTTCCCTGGAACTCACTGTAAGACTTGAGGCAGTAGATTTTGAAATGTCCTCCCTGGCACCCAGCCTCTACCCTTGAAGCCTTGGACCTACTTTCTGGAAACTGCCAAATATAACTGGGTGCCCAATTAGATGAATGAAGGAAGGCACTGGCTGGGTAATGCTGGTTGGAAAAAGTCAGATAGGCCATAGAGGAGGAATGGGGCTTTTCCTTTGAGGCTTGTAAAGGGGCGCAGCAGAGTTCCAAAGCTAAAAGGCGATGTGCACGTCGTTGCCGCCTGTAGCTCCTTGTTGTGGGCAAAACGAGCTACACGTGACAAGCGCAGCCACCGCGCGCCGGGCCCCCAGCGCAGGGGGACACCTGCCCGACGACAGGTGAGTCAGCGCGGGCGCTGCTGCGTTCCGCACCAGGTCGGCCCTCAGGAGAGAGGAGGTGTCCTTGGGTCTAGGGCAGGGAGCCTGCGGTCCCTGGGACGCGGCGAAGCCTGGCCAGCAGAGGGCGCCGTCGGCCTCCGACATCCCGGTCAGATGGGGGGGGGGTTCTTGCAGAGAGCAGAGGCCCGGGCGTCCCTCAGGGACTCACAGCAGCGGCTTCCTCCCCGGGGGAGGGGGGACTCCCCAAGCAGGACCCCTCGAGCTGGTGCCCAGACCCCTTCCCACCGCTGCGACCTCCTCCACCGGCCCCGGTCCTGGCCCCTCTGTCCGGTGCGACCAGGGTCCGTCTGATGACACTTCCATCCGTGGGTAGGGCGGCCGGGGGGCTCTCGGATCCGTCTCGTCTTCTTGTCATGGGCTGCGGCAGGCGTGGGGGTGGGGAAGCAGCAGCCTGGCTATGTCATTTCCATGCTGACAAAGTTATTGGGTACCTCGTGACATGCCAGGCCCCCGCCAGGCACTGGCACAGCCGCACGTGAAGGCACATCCCTCGTGCCGTGGGGGCGACAGACACTCATCCCAGCTTCCCAGACTTACTACGAACCACAGACGTGAGGAGTGCAATGAAGAAAAGGTGCGAGGAGAGACATGCTTGAGGGCTCCGCATGGAAGAGGGCTGGGGGCTGCACGGAGACCCTCCTCCTTTCAAATGAGAGATGCCAGGGCCTGGCCTTCGTGGCTTCACTCACGGCGAGGTTGGCACCCTGTGCTGATCGCCCCTCAGCTGGGGCGTCCTGGCCTCACTTCTCCCTGTGGAGAAGGAAGCTTCTTGAGGCCTGAGTCAGGCCCTTTTCTGCTGTGGAGTGTCCTTACCTCCACACCTGCAGCCCGCTAACCCCCAGGGCCGACTTCAAACCATTTATAATTTCCAGCACCATTTTCTAGTAACGTCATGTATGATATCCTGCTCTCTGCAAGCCGTGTGTGAACTCCTTGAGGACAGGGATTCCATGTTGGAGGGTGTCAGTGTCCTGGGGTTTATCTGGTCACTTCTTGGGCTCCTGCTATGCACCAGCCCAGCGGTGCCCTCCAGGGTAGCAACGGTGAGCCGAGCAGACACCACGATAGAGTTAAACATGCAAAGATGTCACTAGAGGAAGTGCCGATGTACGAGAAAATGGGGGGTGGGGAGACAGGACGGCAGGTGCCATCGTCTCAACTGGGGGTTATACAGGCTGTGTCCTCCTCCAAAGTCCAAGACCTGTCCAGATGTTGCATATTTATGTAGAAATTCGCTGCACTCATACTCACATGCTAGTGTTGCTCAAGAACTTTAAAACTGCTCAGTCATGACTTATTCACCCTCTGTCCCAATCCCTGTAGTCTGCACAAAATGTAAGGCTTGATTTGTGGAAAACCAGGCTGAGGGGTTTGAAGCATCGTGGAGCTGGAGAGGGGTCCCAGGTTCCTAAGCTCACCTCATTTGCTTGCCTCATCCATGCCCCCCTGCCCCCCCACCCCCCAGCATGGTGAGGGGCTGATGGCAGGAGCGGCACAAAGGCTACCTACAAAGTGTCCACAGGCAGAGGCCCTGGGAATTCCCCACCCACCCTGGGGCTCGTGAGGAGGTACAGCAATGCGCTCAGGATTGTGCAGCTCAGGAGACTCTTGGAGAAGTCGCAGGGCGGTGACACTCACCCCAGGAAGAGCAGAGATCCCTCTGTGCATGAGGGATTTAGTAGTGAGTGGAGACGTGCCTGGTCAGCACGTGTCAACACAAGCTTTTCTCTGCAGAAGTCTGCAGAGCTTAGCCAGAGAGCTGGGAGGGCAACACGATTTACTAATAAGAACAATAAGATTTCCAGATTTCTTCCTCTGCTTTTCACTCCCCTCCCATTGCCTAACAAAGAGGATTTTGAATATTATCTCAGCCTCACCCCTTGGTCAGGTGTGGGGTGCTGAAGCTGCTGGGGGGGCAAAGACAAGCCTGGGTGGAAAGGAGATTCTCACGCCTTGGATCGGCTCTGAACCCTCTCTCATTGTGAAGAATTCAGGTAATGGACAGAGAACAGAGGAAGCTTTTCAGTCGAGAGAACGCAGACAGGGGATTTAAATAGCAAAGACCTAGAAGCTGGAATTAATGTGAGTTTTTGCCATTTCAAGTGAGAGGCTACAGAGTTTGGGAAGAACAAGAGAATAAGATTAAGAGAATGTTTAAAAGCTCTGCTCTGGTTTATAAATTGAGTCTCTCCATTCTTCCAGACACTTGAGTGAAAATGGAAACGAACCCTTTGCACTTTTTGTTTGGGGCTGTGCTTCTCTGACCGTGTGTAGACTGGGCCACATGAAGCCCCAATTCATATGTGGGTTGCACACATATGTACAATATATCTCAGAAATGTATGCTCAAGAAAACAGCTGAGATGACTCATCATACCATGTAAATACATACATTCATCTGTTAAGTGCCCGTGTCTGTCTCACAGGTGAAGTAAAGTCCAGTTTTACTCCATTTGCTGACTCATTTATTGCCTTGTCCCTGGCAAAGGCTGCCTTCAAAAGTTGTCATGCCTGGGCTAAAGAAATAAGTCTCTTCTCTGCTTTAAATTTCATAGTGAACCCTGCTACAGAAATAAAGCATAAAAAGAGTTGCTTTTCTCATCTGCTGCAGACAGCCCCAAGGTGCATCCAGCCCTATCAAACCAAAGCTGCTTACCAGGGACCATGTCAGCTCTGGGGGAAACCAGTGCAGACTAGTATTGCCAAACTCCCTGGAACTGGGGGACAGAACAGCTGCCCAGGCAGTTGGGAGCTGAAGTGCCAGAGAAAGTAAGACCCAGTGATAAGTAGGATGAGAATCCTGGTTCCCTTTTGTGCCTAATTACCCAGCGGAAAGTCCAACAATGGGTACTGTAAATTGTCCTTGGAAAACAATCCTGGGAGTGGCTCTCCCTGTCTCTGTTCCCACCAGGCCCACCCCTGGCTGGCTTTTCCCTCCACCAGGAGCAGCCTCCTTCTAAGTGACCCCTCCAGGGTGCCCTCCCCTGCCCCACCCTGCCCACGCTTCCTCTGTACTTCCCTTTCTAAATGAGGCCTCACCCCCTTCCTGTTTTCCAGGTCACTAACAACTTCAACCCAGGGAAGGGAAATGTCACGCTAAGCCCTTTCCTTTGTCTTCACCCTCACTATTTGGCTTAGCGCTCAATCTAATCTGCAAGGAGCACTGCTTCAGGTCTTTTAGAAATGGGGTGCAATGAACCAGTGGCTCATTCCGGGGCTTGTCATTGGGACGTCTTACCATGGACAGGGACCTTGTCTTCAAGTGCAGCTTGCACGTGTGGTGAGGGGCAGAAACAAAGCACCGGGGCAGAGCCCTGGAGTAATGAACCACCCATGAACATGGGTTTTGTGTGCTTCTAAGGAGACATCAGCTGTCGGGTCCACCGCCAGCAGCCGACCCGTACAGCCCTAGCCTCGTTCCTTTCAGTGGGCGAACGAATGGCCCAGGATTCCTCTTTCCCTCCAGTCCCCTTTTGAAGGAGACAGGGGAAGAGAGCCTGTACAGCCCTAGCCTCGTTCCTTTCAGTGGGCAAACGAATGGCCCAAGATTCCTCTTTCCCTCCAGTCCCCTTTTGAAGGAGACAGGGGAAGAGAGCCGTGAAGAGAGGTGAGCACACCGCCGGCCCCAAACCAGCCCAGTTAAAGGACACTCAGACGCGGTGGAGGTTCTGTCAAAGCAGTTCCGTTTATTAACACACAAGCATTGGCTTTTAAAGGTAAATGGCAAAGGCAGGTTTTTTACATCCTCCAATCAGCTTAAGGGTTAAGGGCATGCATCCTGTCT
>NW_007730655.1:9503-16044 GCF_000696425.1 Galeopterus variegatus
AAGCAGTTCCGTTTATTAACACACAAGCATTGGCTTTTAAAGGTAAATGGCAAAGGCAGGTTTTTTACATCCTCCAATCAGCTTAAGGGTTAAGGGCATGCATCCTGTCTAAATACCTAGCTATTGCAATTACGCAGTGTTCACAAGTGCGGCCAATGAGGGCTAAGGCAAGGTTCCCACAGAGACTCCCACCCTGCTTTCTCCCGGCACCATCTTAGGCTGCCACGTTAATTCACTTGTAATGTCACTTTAAGGTGGTGTTAGCTTTTTAAAGGCCCAACAACCAGCTTAATCGCTCCTAGCCTCTAACATCAAAATGAAGCACTGTGGAAAATTATAACTAATAGATACGCAACATAACCAGTGCCATCTTAGACAATCCCAAGTACAAAATGGCGCTGTCCACCTCCTCACCTCCCGTACCCCGTTCTCTTTTACAAGAAGCCTCATGGTTTCAGAGAAAATGAAACTTTCGGCGTTTCCGCATGCACCAAACTCTCCATTCCCGTGACCTAACTCAATCCCCATCCCAGAATTACGTCACCCAGCTCTTGGTGCCAACATACCTATATAAGCTCTACCACCCCACACCTGGGGCTGTCCCCCATTTTCAGGGTAGCCCCGGGCTGTCCTCCATTTTGAGTACAGCCTGGCAGATTTCTTTCTTTAATAAAGCTTGAACAGTACCTAGAACTTGGCTCACTTTCTTTCAATAAATAAAATGTGATTTCTATTTTTTAGGTCAATTCTTTTTAAAAACATGGATATTGCCAAAGACAAATTTTGGACACCCATGCAGTGTACTTGTCCTAAACTTTGGACACCTCAACTATGTACTCATCACCAGTGCCATGTACATTTTCCAAAATTGCTTCCATGTCTGTTAGAGAACTATAATAGCTGATTTCTTACCCAAAGAGTCACAGTGGAAGTGGTGGCAGAGATCTTCTGCATGGACGAAGGCCACTGCATGGGTCCTCCAGTGCTTATGATTCACTTGGCCTTTCCCTGACTGCCCTCTCGACCTGAACTTCTCTCCTAAGCATGGAGAAATGGGCTGGAAGAAGCTGCGGGGGACAGGACGAGGCCATTCAGGACTCCTTCTTTAGACTGTCTGGATCAGCACAACTGCATTTCTATGTGAGTGAATGTTTTGGCACATTCTTAAATCCTGGGTCGGTGGAGATGCAAGTCAGCAGGGTGGAAGCAGCTTTCCTGGGTATCGGTTGCTATATACTATGAGTAAGAAAAGATGGCAGTCACATGTCCCTTCTGTGCTGCATGCCTTGCAAAACATTGTCCCGTCTCTTAATCTCTTTTGATCCCCTCGATGATACTGGGAGAAAGCCAGGAGTTAATCTCCCCATTTTGTGGAAACCGAGGCTCAGAGAAGTCACATGACTTGCCCAAATTGACACATTCATTCAACAAATATTTGTGGATCATCTACTGAATCCCAAGGAATGTCATCAGCTGTGGGAACATGGAGATGAATAGGTCAAGTGTCTCCGTCTTCCTGGCACCTGCAGGCTGCACCCAGGGCTTCCTGTGAGTGGGAAGACATGACATGCTAACCACAGAAAGAAACTGGGAGCATGGACTTTTCTTCTTTGGGGAGGGGAAGAACTTCAGCCTGCTGTTCATGAAGACCCCTCACCTGAACGTGCAGCTCCAGACTCTGTCTGACTTGCTTTAGGGGGATTTGCTCACCTGTCCTTTGTCAGACCCTAGATGGGAGAAGGGATGGTCAGGACCAATGTCAACTGTCATTGACTTTAAATACTGTGGGACTTTACAGATTTCTGCCTGGCCCATAATGGGAAGGGATGGAATGCAGGCTTGGGGAGGGGGTATTTCTTTCTCATAATACTGTGGTAGAATAAGGGAAGAGTTTGGCTAATGTCCAAACTGCTCTTACATGAATAGGGCCACTTTAACAACCTTAACATTGAAAATGGTTTGCGCCATTCATGTCAGAGGCTGATGGTACACAGGGCGGCAACAGGGAAAATTCTATCCGTATTATTTACTTATATCCCAGCACTTCAAAGAAAAAAACAAACAAACATCATTTCTAGGAGGTAGTTATGTCTATCACTGCATTTCTTTAGGTCATCCATGAAAATTTTAATAAGATTCTAATTCTAATATAATCTTCAAGATTCACATGCATGACATTTTCCATGTATGGACAGATGATCATAACATGATGCAGAAAAACAGAGCAGCTGGTGCCCAGGAGTTTTCTTCTTGGTTTGAGTTTGGGATGCTGTCATTGGAGACATCCTGAGAGGAATTCTGGCCACTCTGGAGGGCCTTGTGAAGTCTTCTACCTCCCCACATCCGCTGCACCCTTCACAGCCATTAAGCTCCAGGACAAGCCCTCCTTCCATGCCAGCTCCCAATGAGAAGTTCCAGACATGCCCTCAGGCTCTGAGGCAAGTCCTACGTACATGCCCATTTCCCTTTTTTTTCCACAATGGTAATTTAGCATTCACTGAAGACTGTTTATATATGTCCAAAATGCTTAAATTTTATTCCTAATCAAAACAAAAAGTGGCTCACCCATTACTTAAGCAGGACATGATTAATGCTTATTAGCAAAGAAGTGCCCCTGAAAGCTAAATTCTAAAGCCTGTAGTCACAGCTCACAGGCGCTGTGCTTGGGCGGGTGGCTGGAGCAGGCTCCTGTGGGGCTACCTACCCCTCCATAGGACATCTCTGTCCCTGGGAGGCACAGATGTCAGGGTGATGCCTGTGAAACAAGTTGGTACTTCTAAGATTTGCTGTTTTTAGCTGGTCTTCGCTAAGTGACCTCAGATCTACACAAGACTGGACAATGACCCAGCTTAACATGACAGTGCCCCCTGTCCCGTTCAGAAGGGAGAGCTGTGTCAAGTGGTGACACTCAGTGACAACAGCCAAAAAAGTAGTGTGTTTTCTGACTCAAGAGCTTCCTGCAAGAGGAGTTGCTTGTCTGGTGGCATTTGGTGCATAAGGAGGTGTTTTCCAAATATCACAATAAAACTGTGATAGAACTGTCAGTAGTCAGGATGAGAAATGGCCTTTTCCTAGTAATCTTATCATCCCTCAGAACAGGTGGACCCCTGACAGTGGCGTCTGTGTCCTGCAGTGGCAGCCACCATTGTTACCTCCTTCAGTGGAAACTAGGGTGTTGCTTTGGGTTTGAGTTGCTGAAAAGAAAATTGTCTACAGGTGGCTACCTGGTGTTTATGCCTTGTCATGCCCTCCAGTGCCGAATCTGGGCAGGCCTTGTGACCAGCAGCACATGGTGACAGTGACTGTCAGTTCTGAGCAGCTTCCTCACCTGTGTTCTGGGAGGGCTGACCTGCTGTGTCATAAAATAAGCCTATATGGAGAGGAAAGGCCCCACGACGACACCCAGAGTCCTAGCCAGGCCCAGTCTTCTGGCTGTCCCCAAATCGCTGGACCCACGAACCCCCGAGGAAGATGTGCGGCCGTCATAGTGCACAGGAGAAGAGCCGCACAGCCAACCTGCACCTGTGAGAAACACCACATTGTTGCTGTTTTAAGCCACTAATTTCAAGGCGTTTTACTTTGCAGCAAGAGATAACGGAGACAGTTATAAACAAAGCAGACAAGCCTAGTCCATAACTTGACCTTAGCCCTAGGCCACAGGCACTAAGACCAGCCAGGCTACCTGTGCTGCTGGCTCCTGCTCATGGTCAGGTGAGGTCAGGGAGCCAGGGTCTGGGCAGGCAGCCCTCCAATGGTAACTGATGTCCACTTCACAGCGGGTATGTGTCCCCAATCCAGAAGGCCAACTGAATGATGATCATTAGGATTCCAACAGGCACAAAGACCCAGGGCATGACTTTACTGAGTCAAGGAGCTCAGGTGGAGACCTCCAGGGGCACAGCCTCTACAGTCAAGCAGACCCTAGTGGTAGGATCCTGTAGCTGTGGGAGGACCCTTTCCCATACCCAGTGCTTAAGAGGCAGGGGGCCGATTCCCCAAGAGTTCTCAGTGTCCACTGCAGGAGCAGCAAGGCCACACATGGGGTGCCTGAGGCATGGGCGTGAGGGTCTTCTCATGGTCAACACCTTCCTGTTTCTCTCATTGAGCAGGCCTTTCCCAGTCAGCCAAGGCTGGCCCCAGGGCTGCCTCTGTCTTCCCTGGGCCCAGGGGGAGGCAAGAAGGAGGCCCAATGAAGAGAAAAGGGCTGGGGCTTCCTGCACTTCTGTGAGGAACATCTGTCACACTCTGCAGAAAAGGAGGTGGTTTCATCCCGTTCATCTCCAGGGACTGGCCCCTTTTCCTCCTGGGGCTGCCAGTGGGGGGAGGGGCAGCCGCTCCCCGCCCCCCAGGGCCCCTGACCTTATTGCTTCTCCACAGTCACTTGCTCACCACCCTGGGCCTCAGGCTGCACAGAACGGCCCTCTGCCCTCCCACCCGCACAGGACAGACCCACCCACTTGAGGAGCCACCTCTTCCTCAATGCCTCTGAGTCTTTCCCTCCCTGTAGGTGAGCCCTTCTCTGCCCCCTGAGCTCTGTCTTGCAGCTTTTAACTCTTCTCCTATAATGTGTACCTTTGGGGTTCCCAGAGAGTAGGGCCATGTACCCTGCCCACCTCCAGCATAGTAGATCCAGCTGCATTTTGTATGGTCCAGCAAAACGATGTGGTTCCTCTCTGGGGCCTACTCCTGCAGCCTGGCAGGAGAAGCTGGGAGCTGGGTGTTGCCCAGCTCAGGGCAGAGTTCCCTGGGCAGTAGAGGAGTCCCTACCCCCACCCACCTTTACCATCGAGGCCCAGGCCAGCACACAGGTTTCTTCATTCCACTTCTGTCCTCAGGTTTTCTAGTCTTTGCACAGTATTCCTACAGATTAAGAAAAAGGCCACATATGGAAAAGCAGTTGTGGAAAATGCTCTCTCTTCCCTGTAGGAAGTACGGAACCAAGGAGGAGCTCATGCAGGCAGGATGGTGTGCTGTGAGCTTAGCCAGCCCTCTCAACATGAAGCTTGGGTGAAAATCAGGCCTGTTCTGGCCACACATTTTGGTATCTGCTTTGTTTCTTGGTGGTGACCTAAGTTTAGAAACATGGATTGCACCTTGGTAAAGTGGTAGTGATTGATTAATCCTCAAGGTAGCAGCAACAGCACTTTTCCAAGATTCAAGCCAGGATAAATAAATGCCTGAGATGCAAAGGTTGGTCTCACTTTTCTCCACCTGGCTCCTCAGCCCTGAGCAGGTTAAAATTTACGCAGGTGACAGGTCCTGACCCCGAGGGCCAGCAGCCCAGGCGCACCTGGCTCTGCCTAAAGACTTTCTACAAAGGGCATGTTTCTAGAGGACATTCGCACATCAGAGTTAAGTGGAGTCACTTATTGGGTCTGTCATTCACCTGGCAAGCGAACATTTACTAAGACAAGGACTTGAGTGACATTTGTTTGGGGGGTGGTCCCAGGGAGCAGGAGAGACAGGAAGAGACAGACAGGGTGTGTTTTCAGGTACATCTGCAAGCACATGGATTGCCTCCAGACTTGTCCCTCCCAAGGCTGAGCCCGTATCCACTAGCTGCTATCTTGGGGCATCAGTGCCCTATCCCCAACCTACAAACCAGGGTGGTGCCTGCCCCTGGGCTGGGCAGGAGGAAGTTGTGGAGAGTGGGCATGCTTGGGAAGGGTGCAGTCAGGACACAGATGTGTCTACCACTGCTGAGGTGGCTGGGGGCTGCAACTTGGACACAATGTGATGGCCATTTCTGTCCAGCCCCAGGTCCTGGTAAGATCTCACCCCTCACACCACTCATACCATCCATCCTCATACCGTGTGTTTGGGAGACACAGCAATGTAACTGTTGAACCATTGGCTGGAACTTGGGTGGCCAGTTATTTTTGAGGCAAAGGCAAACCTCACCTCCACCGTGACTGCAGCAAAGAGAAAGTAGGTGCAGCAGCAGGACATCCACCAGCATCCGAGCTCTGCCAGTACCCCATTGTGGGCTGCAGATCTCCACAGAGCACGCCTCCTCTTCAGGCCTGGCTTCCTAGTTGATTTGTTTTGTAAGTTCTGCTAAAGAGGCACTGAGAAGACATGAGAGCCACATCCACATTTTTAAAAAGTTGTCCGTAGAACAGGAGAGGCTTGGCCTGTAGACTTGCAGAGGATAAAGCTAAGAACAAGGGTGGGGTGTGTGTGTTGTTTTGTGTGTCCCCATAGGATGTGAGGATGGAATAGAATTGAAGGAAAATAGCTAGCATTAGACTGAGTTTGAAAACCAGTGTTTTTCAAAGTGTGATGCTGGAAGCAGCCTATGAGAAATACTCTCACCTGTCCGATGCCAAAGGATGGACATGGAGGCATGAGGCACAGCAAAGCGAGACTTTAACAATGGCCTTGCAAGAGTATATGTCTAAGCAGGCACATGAAACAGGGCTGTGGCAAGCAATTTATTCCCTAGTACACAAGTCCCTCCCCACAGTTCCTCATTGGCTGAGTATTACAAACGAAGCCTAATATTTATTATCCCCTTGCAAGGAATTCCTTTGTCTGGGGG
>NW_007730655.1:17044-19530 GCF_000696425.1 Galeopterus variegatus
CTCGATTGGCCTGCGTAGCCCTGGCTGCCAGAAATAAACTCTTTTCCTTTTCCTATCACTCGGTTCTCGTGGGCAAATTTCTTTTACCCGTCGGACGTTGGCCATAACATTTGGGGGCTCGTCCGGGATCCCTTAAGCCTCTCGAGAACCATCTTTTTGGCCCTGGGACGTTTTGGATCTCTAGGGGGGAATTCCTGAAAAGACGTTCTTCAGCCCCAGAGAGACAAACCCATGGCAGGCGCCATCGAATTTGGTGAGTCGAATCCTTGGTTGGGAAAAAGGCTCGGCTGGATGCAGCCGTAGACGTCTCTTTCTCTGGATCAAACGAGACGTCGTTCTGATCTGTTGGGACCTTTTTTAGGTCATTGGGACTTTCATTTTGATTTTAAAATCCTTTATTATATGTGTATTGTTTGTTAATTTCGGTCTGTGTTTAAGTCCTTTCGTTCGTCTAGTTTCGTTTTGTGTCATCTGCTATAAGTGTAGCTTGGCCATAACAGTTCTCCAAGAGGAAGGCCACGTCCTGTGCAGCTCTCATAATTCCTCATGATCTTGGACTAGAGCTGCTGTCCACCAAATAATGCTTATTTACTGATTAGACATCTATTAAACACTCAAACGATGCCGGACACCGTAGCACAGGCAGATACTAGAGTGGAGAGATGCTTGTCTTGTTGTGGACAACCCTTGTCATGCTTCAGAGAAGTAAAGGCACAATCCAAAATCGCTCTAAGGAAATGCAACCGATTTACATGTCATTTTAATACACAATCAACTAGTAAGACAATAGGTATTCATTACTTCCTAAAGATCTGCTTTTCATAAGCACATTTTTATTTAAAATAAACATCCTCATTTCTATAATAGCTATTTTCATGAAAAACTTTCATGAACAGGTCACCCGTTTCTCATTTCTGTTTTCTCATGCAAGGTGGTTTTGCTTGGGCTTTGACTTAATTTTACCTGTTGTGTGTTGTGCTGTGTGGGGTCAAATGAACCGCAGCTACCCCACTCCCCTTGCACCCCCAGTGACCCTGCCTGGCCGGGCTTTGAGCCCTTGCTCGCAGGGCTGCACCCTCCTTATCTTCCTTCCCTTTATTTGAACAAACCAAACTTTTACACAGGCTGATCTCCCTGCTTGGGCTTCTCTTTGCTGCTGAGCTCCTCTGGGCTGTTCCATCTTGCCATTTGCTGAAATGGGCCCTCCTTAGCCTGGCCTGGTCAGCTCAGCTATGTCCTGTCACAGGCCCCAATTTCTTCCTCTGTGCACTACTGACTAAAATCTGGCATCCCTGGCCCACCGAGGAACAGGGAACACCCTTGGGAGCTGGGGGGATCTGGGTTTTCGAAGCAGCCTCTTACTGTTCAAAGGCTGATCTCTTTCAAACAGCCAGCAGGCTTCCCCAGTGGCCCATGGAGAGCCGCCTGTGCCTGCCTCAGGGAGCCCTGGCCTCCTGCCCTCTGCTGGCCTGACTCCTGGCTCCTCCTGGGAGAGCCTTTGGGAGCTGTGACAGCAGCATCCTCCGTGGAGTTCCACAGAAAAGGGGAACACAGCAGGGATCCCGAGGCACAGCGAGTTCAGCACACCAGGTCTCCTTGGAGCCTTAGCCACGCTGGGGTGGGTGCTGGATTTCCAAGCCCAGAGAGTGGTTTCCCAAAACTTCCTCAATCAAGGCACCTTTGGAATCTCCCAGAGCATCTCAAATGACTTCCATTGTGTGGAGCAAGCTTTGGTAAGCAATGTTTTGAGGAAAGAGAAATGACATGGTGGGTGGACTGCTGTTTTCCCGAGCACGGCTCACATTAGAGCTGAGGCTAGGTGCAGCCTGGCACTGGTCATCATAAGCCTTGGGTAACCAGGGCAGGTGCCTCTGCCTTGGGAAGACACAGCTCCACTGACTTCCTGCCTGCAGCCCTGCAGGGATGGTCTGTTCCTAGAGCAAGCACTCCTGACATCAGAGACCCTGAAATCCAAGAAACGGTGGGGACAGCAGTCTCCTTGAGTTAGCATCAAGCTGTTGGAGTGAGCAGGACTGAAGCCATGTTGGGACCTAAAGCTGCCTGGGCTACAGAGAGCAGGAGAAGATTTTTTAAAGGACAGGTTTTTCCTCTCCACTCTTCCTTCCCATCCCCTGACTTCCTTATCTCGCTCGCTAAGTAGGAAGATAGGGCCAAGAAGCTAATTAGTACTTTGCAAAGCTAACAGTTCTTTTTGTGAGACTTACAGAGTTTTGAGAAATAATCAAGGCCAAACAACTGGAAGCTGACTTTGGGCACCAGCCAAGTACACCTGCACAAATCAAAATCTCGCAGGGTCCTGCGATAACAGCAAAATATGAGAAAAGAAACCAGACAAGGCCTTGGCGAGACCTTATACCTGACCCATAGAAACGGACCCCTCGTAACTCACATCTCCTGCTTTTCACCTCCCACATTCCATTCCCTCAACCCTTCCTTTAAAAACTCCTCAGTAAATCTAAATCTTT
>NW_007730655.1:20329-20962 GCF_000696425.1 Galeopterus variegatus
TTCTAACACCAACCATTTGACTTCTGAGTTTTTTTCTTTCCTTTTCAAGGGGGTGGGCAGCTGGACCTGAGTCCAGTAACGAAGCCTCGTGAGAAGCAGAGCATCCTGCCCAGGTGCTGAAATTCACTCAAGGGCTCAGTTGTGAGATTACTTTAGGGTGAGTTTCTACAAAATCTGCATCAGGACAGGCAGGACTTCCACAGGGCGAGGAGGCTGGAAACATGATGGATGTCACGTGAGAAAGAATGAGAGATGAATTTTTCAAAATGAACCTGCAGTGCAAATCTCTCTCCATTCTTCAGTCAGCCCTGCAGCCGGAACCAGCTCCTACTTGGGAGGAAGGGCAGCAGCGTGCAATTCAGCCTGCAGAGGGGCCAACGTGAGGCTCAGGACAGCACCTCAAAGATACACACAAGCACACACACACACATGGATCTGTACACACATAACACACACTCACACACACAGATCCGTACACTTGCACACACACAAAGCCAGACACACATATAGCACATATATGTATACACACACACCCACACTCATACATAAAAATACATTCACACATGCACCACTCACATGTATTATATGCGTATATATAACATACGATATATGTATTATATATGTATATTTCTG
>NW_007730655.1:21441-23929 GCF_000696425.1 Galeopterus variegatus
TCACATGTATTATATGCGTATATATAACATACGATATATGTATTATATATGTATATTTCTGCCTTCTTTTTCTCTTTCCTCCCTTTCTCCCTCCTTTCCTTGAAAACAAAACTTTCCCCCAGTATCACTAGCTTCTTAGAATCCCAAAGCTCCTGGATTTTAATTGCAAACCTGTCCTTTGATTTGGATACAATCATTCTTCCCATAAATCATGTGCTTTCTATAACATTTGCAGTTTTATACAACTTCAAAACTTGACTCTGAAACCCATGATTTTTAGATTTTTTTTTTTTACCAGATAATAGAATCCCAAGGATAGCTAAAACTTTCTGATGATTCAAAATAGTTTTATTTCAAGGTATCTATTTTAAGGATTCCCTTGAAACACCCTGAGTTGCTGGTGTTTCCTCCCTTCTGAAGGTACCTTTCATCTGGACTCCCGTGTCCTTCACTGGAAGACAAGCAACCACGTGTCTCTAACCTCAGCTAACAGACCTGTGTCACCGTACACTGGATGTCAAGGTCGGCTTGATTTCCTGTAATAGGGTGGACAATGTCCTGCTTTCAACAGTGCCAAGTCTTCTGAGGCTTTCCCATTGTTCAGCACAGAGATGACCGCTTCTCCTGCTGTGGGATTTTGCTTTATGAAAATCAGGAGTGTTGGTATTTAGAAAAAGAGCTTCTCTTTTAAATGATACATGCTTAAATAAAAAATCCAAACAAGGTAGAAAAATACACAAAAGAAAGTGAGAGTATTAGACAGCTCACCAGCCAGAAGGGCATTATAATTTAACAGGTGACAGAAATGTGGGACTTGTAATCAGTGCTGCTGAGGCACAAGATCCCTATTACCTTCTGAGTGGCTGCGTCTTATTGGCTACCAGAAATCAGCAAAAATCACGACTGCATGGAATATGCAGCTCACCTGATTTGGACTTTGCCTCTTATTGATGCAAACACTATAGTATAGGAAACAAATGTTAGAAGGAAAGAGAAAATCCTGTCATCCGCGTGTCTAGCAAGTGTTTATTGGGCCCCTTCTGTGCTGTGTCTTGCCGGTGCAGGAGCAGGCATGTCACAGTGCCTCTGGTCCTCACCTCAAGCACCCCCGGCCTCACTGTGGCATCCATGGGAAAGCCTCCTGCTGTGCATCCTTCAGCCTGGGGCTGGCAGTGGCCTGGCATGTTCTCTGGACTGGCATTTACTGACCTACGGCCCCTCCTCAAGGGTGTCTCCATGTCCGTCACTCGCTCTCTCTGTGACCAGATGTTCTACAAGCTGTGATGTGATGAACCCAGAGCTCAGTTCTTTCAGCAATATTTGCTGCTTACTCTAAGAAGCCCAATCAGGATCCCCTTCTTAACGCAACCAGTCAAACCTGCTCCACCACCCTGGACATACTGGGCACATGCAGAGCTCAAGTGTCATCTTCTCAGGCCTCCCCCGACCTTCCTACCCCAAACAGCAGTCCCATCCTTCTTGAGTCCCCATCTTTTTGCACTTGGGTTCACAGCATTTACCTTGCTGATACTACATCCGTGTCCAGTTGTGTGCTGGCCACAGCCCCACTCGGAGGCAAACCACCCACACAGGGGTGCACTTTGTTCCCTACTCTATCCCCAGCACATCGAAGTCAGCACTTGGATAAATGTGCTTTGAAAGAATCAATGACTTCATGAGTGAATGCATTGTTTCAGACAGGGCTTGTTCCTGGCTCTCCTGAGCTGCAGTTCATAGTCCACCGACTGAGGAAAGGAGGGTCTGAGTGCTCCTGGGGTGTTTGAGATGACCAAGGCCATGCAAATGCTTTTATCTCATGCCCTGTTTCAAAGGATTCCAGTAAGAGGTGCTGGGGAGTGGAATAAGCTGGAGTCCTCGGGTACCTGGGCGGGAGGCTAGAGGCAAGTCCCCACCCAAGACTGCCTGGTTATCTGCTGGCCTCTCAAGCCTCAGCTCAGGCTCCGGCTCCTCCCTTCAGTTTCCCCAGAAAGTAGAGTCAAATCTCTTGAGTCAGTGTCCACCCTGCACCTGCTGCCACTGTTTGGAGCTTTGCCTTTTTGTCACTTTTCTAGGTGTCTGTTCTCAAAACACTGTGAGCCCCAAGAGGCTGGAGGCATGTGCCATTTGTTTTACCAAGCCCAGTGCCCGGGACAGAGATGCCCAGGACAGTGAACATCTGTCTACAGACTTGTTTTGTCCCTGGAGAAGATCTGGTGATTACCAATGCCTGGGAGGCAGGACAGAGGATGGGGCGGAATCACCCACAGACAGTTCCTCCTAGTGGGCAGTTTGTAGCCTGTGCCTCATTTACTGAAGCACAGCCGTGCCCAAAGGGCAGGGCCTTGGTTTACCATAGTGTTCCTGAATTCCTCCCCTTTGTGGCTCCAAGGGCCACTGGGACAGGTCCATGACAAATCTGTCTGGGGCTGACTCAGTTATCAGGACTCGGGACCAAGTGTTCAGGGTTCAGTGGATGGACATGCCCAGG
>NW_007730655.1:24972-47654 GCF_000696425.1 Galeopterus variegatus
CAGCACTCTGTCTCGGACAATCTGACCCAGAGGACCCCTCCCTCACTTTAGCTAATAAAACCAGTCATTCAGTTTATGCCATAATGTCTCATGCTTCCCAGTTTCACAATACAATACATTAAAAAAAAATACATTTTTGGAGTTTAATTTCAAATAAACAACCTCAAAAGTGCCTGGTTACAAGCTGAACACCTCAGACACACTATACTGACTTTGGGCATCTGAGAGAAATCACTTGAAGTTCATAAAATCAAGTAATATTTAAAGGATGGAAGTATACTCCAGAAGAACTTTTTAAAGAATGTAATAAACTAAAATCAGGTAATGGAGGGAAGGAAGGAGAGTGCTGTGCTTCCCCTGAGCAGCTGTAGCTCTAGATCAAGGGTGCACTGTCTCCCAGGACATCGGGGCTACGGAAGTAACAGCAAGAGGATCTAGAAGTGGAATTTAAATTGTCCCAAGAATCGGAAGGAAAACAAGCACAAAATACAAATCAGACAACAGAAGAGAAATCACATGCAAAATATGACAAAAAAAAACTAAGACCACGTAGCTCCAGAATTTAACCAGTATGGATCAAGCATTTAAATGTAAAATATAACCCCACTAAAAGTGAAACCATAAAACTACTAGAAGGAAATATAGACAACTTAGAAAAATAAATAATTTTGGAATGGAGAAGTATGAATGAGGCACAAAAGGCCATGAAACAAAAGGTTAATACATTGAATATAGACATGTATGTAGAAATAATCCATATATTTAAAAAAAAACTTGAATAAAATTTTTGAAAAGAGACCTAATATAAAATATATGTTTTGCATCACATATCAAAATCGAAGGGAGTAACTTCTTTATTTTATATTTCATTTTCCAGCTCAGTGATTAAAAAGATAGACAACCCATAGCCAAATGGGCAAGGGATCGAAACAGAAACAAACAAAAACTTGCCTCATATACACAGGAAAAAAATGAAAAAGTTTAATCAAAACTGCAATGAGATGTTCCTGCTTCTGGTGGGTTGGGACATATCAGAAATCTTGTGAAATACATAAGTGGTGTGAACTAGCAGCACCTTTGCAGAGGGAAATTGGCAGCATTTATCAAAATAAAAAATGCAAATACCACTTGGCCAGCAGGTCACCATGCAGGAATGTTTCCTGTAAATGTCCATACATTGAGTAGGTTTGTGTGGTTATCATAGCAAACCCTTCATCCAATGACAGGGGCCAGAGCTGAATAAATCCTGGTGCTGCCACACAAAGGTAGCCTCACTCCAAAGCATTAAAAGAATGGGGCAGCTCTATTTTTGTTCAGAGAGGAAAACCAAGCATACAGTGGTGTGCACAGAACACTACGGTCTGTAGAAATGTCACAGAGGAAGTACTTTCTCTGCATGCACATGAGAAACTGGCAGCAGCCACTGCAGCTGAGGGGTGCTTTCTAAATTCTTAAACATCACATAATCGGTCCCTTGTTAAAGGACTCCTTCAGCAGGTAGAGTCTAACATGATCATACACCCAATCAATAGTCTTATTTTCTAGCTCACTCCCAATGTAAAATATCCTGCCTGATAGTACATTACCATACTGATAGTTGACCAAATATGTGCTAAATTTGTGGTTCATCAATGTGAAGGTTAATTCTCGCCGTCAACTTGGTTAGATGAAGGAATGCTGAGAAACCTGGTAAAACTCTCTTTTCAGGTGTGTCCATGAGGACGTTTCCAGCAGGGATTAGTATGAGAGTCTGAGTGGCCTGGGTGTGAAAGATCCATCCTCAGTGTGGGTGGGAACCATCCAATCCACTGGAGGTCCAGAGAGAACAAAAGACAGAGGAAAGAAGTGAAGCTCTCTCTCTCAATCTGCTGGAGCTGGGATGCACTCTTCTCTCCTGTCCGTGGACATCAGAGCTCTAGACTCTTCAGCTTTTGGGTTCCAGAACTTACACCAAGGACACCATCAACTTCCCTAGTTTTTGAGGCCTTTGAACTTGGACTGAGCCACGCTACCCGCATCCAGTTTATAGTCGGCCTATTGTGAGACTTTTCTTCATAGCCACATGAGCTAATTCCCCTAATAAATCCCTCTCATATAATTATAACATATCCTATTGATTCTGTCTCTCTGGAGAACCCTGACTAATACAATCAGTAAGGCCAGTAGGAAGAGATCAGATCTATGAGAGTCAAATGCATGCATTTCTATTCCTTGAGAAGCCGCCCTTGCTGGCAGGCACTCTGAGAGCACGTTCCTTGACATGTCCCTTCGCATGACTTAGGTTCTCATAGCGTTGTCCTGGGCAAGGGCAGGCACCCCTGACTCCATGCATTTGGAAATCCTCAATCAGAAAGCTTTTGGAGAATGAGTAACGTTTTTAGCAATCAGGCCTTTGTCTTGTTCAAGCCAGTTTACACTTGCCAGGAAATGTAACTGGAGCTTCTACAGCAATGTCTCAAGTGCCACGTTATTCTAGCATCCCAGCTCTTCCTCCTTACCCAGGGTGTGACAGTGGGTTTCTGTCTGAGCTGGGTGGTCCTGAAGAGTTTGAAAAGCTCAGAAACTAGATAAGCAAGTTAAAGACCAGACCCAGGTTGAGTCAGGTGAGGCTAGTGTGTCTGTAGCAGCTGGAAGCCTTCAGCAGATAGGTAGGGGTACGTGAAATATTTGTAATGTGAGTTTTGCAAACCTGCTCCAACATTTTTAACACTGGTTTTACAAATCTGCCTCTCTGGATTCCTAAGGATTCTTTGGAAATGAAATTATTATTATTTGTTTAGATCATAAAGCATGCAAGCAGGTGACACCAGTCCAATTCTGTGGCAGATTATTTTTTGGCTACTATAAAAAGAAATATGAATCTGAGAAACTAAACTCAATATGTAACACAGAATAAGGCCAGAACTGCTGAAAGGAGATGCTAGCAAGACAATAGGGACATGTAATGAATGAGACAGAGAGCCTGTCCCCAGCCCCAGGGGACAAAGGGTATACCACAAATAGGATCAACCCTCTTATTACACCAGTTGTAATAAGGTGTATGAAGAAGGGACAACTTTCCTCTCCAAAGACGGAGTGAAGAAAGAATCAGCTAAGGCTTTCCTCAGTCTTCCTGTAGAACTGAGAATGGTGGAAGGGATTTCCATGGATCTGAATGTGTTTGCCTGGTACCCAAGGCTCTCCACAGGCTGCAACCCCAAGACACCACCCCCAGGCTTTCCTTTCATTTGTTCCTTTCACCCTCTGCCCTGTTTGCTGGGCCAAAGCCCTGGTGAAAGTTGCACATCTTCTTGTTGCTTGGTTCTGTGCTGGCAGCTGGTGTGCTGTCAGGTGCAGGGTGTGGTGGCCTTCTGTAGCAGAGGTCAGCCCTCCTGAGGGACCCTGATATTTTCATATCGGGTATTCATAAAACTGATGCTCTGTCCTCTGGACAGTGTGAGCTTCCTGTCTGAAGTTGCCATATGTGAGAAGAGGAACTTAGCGGGCAGGCTTAGCAGGCGGGGTTTGCATGCTGCCCCTGACCTTGGGGAGGCCACTTCGCCATTTCCTGGGTTTCTTCTCATCAAAACAAATGCAGAGAGTAATGGGACAATGACCAGCCTGAGCAGAAGGCAGCTTCTTCTTTCCCCATCCTGTGAGCCTACCAGAGGAATAGAGAGTGCGGATGTGGCCTGATCTCACAGGCCTCAAATGTAGGCACTGTCAACCCAGGCTGCCTCTGTGGACTACAGGAGACCTTTGCAGAGTGCAGCATGGTTAACCCTTGGGTCTTTGGTGTACGAGATAACTTTCCAAGGAGAGCCCCAAGGACCACGCCCTGGGGTCCACACCCTGGCACGGCCCTTGCCAGATGCAGCCTGGGCCAGGTGCTGACTCACTCTACCCAGCAGAATGTGGGAGAGATATGCTGTGACAGGTCCAGGCCCACCTTCCAGAGGCTGGTCTTCTTCCCTCTTGAAACACTCGCTTCTGGGAGCCCCAAGCCACCCTGCTGGAGAGACCACACGAGAGGCCATGTGGAGGAGATGGGGAAACCTCTCCACCCAGTCATACCTCCAGATGACTCCAGCCCTGGCCACCATTGTACTGAAGCTGAATGAGAGACCCTAAGAGAGACACAGGAGACATGCCCAGCTGAGCCCCCTGCCCTCCACAACCTGGAGAAATAATAACATGGGAGCTATTTTAAGCCACTTAGATCTGGAGTGGTTTGTTAAACAACAAGAAGTACCCCAAACACAGTCCACCAGCCTGTGCAACCCACCTTGCTGTTCACTGGCTGTGTGGCCTGGGGCAAATTTCTTAAACCCTTGGAGTCTCAGCTTTCCAATCTGTAGAATGGACATAATACTGCTCAGCACAGATGTCTTTGCATCAGAATAAATGCAAAATAGCTACTGCTGCTATCCATGTCTGTATACAGACAGTGAATATGAAGTTAGGAGCATTTTTGTCCCAACCAATCAGGCATTCCCTCAGATGAACCAGGCCTGGGAAGTTGGAAGTCCGGGGCCCCCATTGTAAGGCGACTGTGTCAGGTGAGTGACCACTGCCTCTTCGTCCTGCAGCACAGAGCCAGCCCAAAGCACCCTCCCCTCTTTTTTTGCATTTACACATTTTAAATTAAATTGTGGTAAAATATTAGTGAAATTTACCATCTTGACCGTTTTTAAGTGTCCAGTTCAGCAGTGTTACACACACTCACATCGTTGTGCAATCCTTCATCTTGCAGAACTGAAACTCTGTACCCATCCTCCCTCCCCCAGACGCTGGCAACCTTTATCCTACTTTCTGTCTCTATGAATTTGACTACTCTAGATACCTCATATAAGTGGAATTTTACAGTATTTGTCTTTTGGGGAATAGCTGTTTCGTTCAGCATAATATGTTCACGGTTCACCCATGATGTAGCGTGTGTCAGAACTTCCTTTTTAAGGCTGAAGAACACTCTATCATACGCACACACCACATTTTGTTTATCTGCCCATCTGCTGGTAGACATGTGCTTGCTTCCACCTTTTGGCTGTTGTGAATAATGCTGCATGAACATGGATACATAAATATCTTTTTGAGACCATACTTTCAGTTCTTTTGACTATATACCCAGAAGTGGAATTGCTAGATTAGATGGTAATTCTATTTTTATTTTTATTCTACTTTTTTTTTTTTTCCTTTTTGTCTTTTTTCGTGTCCGGCAAGGGATCGCAACCCTCAGTGTCGCGCCCGTACCGGACCGGGACCGGCAACGGGATCGCAACCCTCGGCGCTGCACCCGCCCCTCGCTCAGCCAGTGAGCGGCCGGTCTGTATGTGGGATCCGAACCCTCGGCGGGAGGGGGCGCACTGTAGCAGTGTGCCACCGGGCCAGCCCTTTATTCTCCTTTTTTTTATTTTAAGAACCAACGTAATGTTTCCCACAGTGGCTCCACCATTCTACATTTTCATCAACAGTGCTCAAGTGTTCCAGTTTCCCCTCATGCTCACCAACAGCTATTATTTTCTGGGTTTTTGTTTGTATGTTTGTTTTAATAGTAATCATCCTGAGTGTGGGATGGTATCTCACTGTGGCTTTGATTTACGTTTTTCTAGTGATTGGTGATGCTGCGCATGTCTTCATGTGCTTATGGGCCATTTGCATAGCTTCTTTGTAGAAATGTCTATTCAAGTCCTTTGACCATTTTATAATTGAGTTGTTTGGTTCTTGTTGTTTAATTGCAGGAGTTCTTTATATATTCTGGATATTAACCCTTTATCAGATATATGATTTGTAAATATTTTCTCCCATTCAGTGGTTCGCTGTTTCACTCTGTTGATTATGTCCTTTAATGCACAAATATTTTAATTTTGGTATAGTCCAACTTATCTATTTTTACTTTAGTTGCCTGTGTTTTTGGTGTTATATAATTGCCAAATCCAGTCTCATAAAGATTTTCCTTTATGTTTTCTTCTAAGGGTTTTATAGTGTTAGGTCTTATGTTTGGGGCTTTGATCTATTTTGAATTAATTTTTGTATGTGGTGTGAGATAAGGATACAACTTCATGCTTTTGAGTGTGAATATCCATTTTTCTCAACGCCATTTGTTGAAAAGGCTGTCTTTTTTCCTTTAAATGGTCTTGGCACTCTTGTCAAAAATCATTCGACTATATATTCAAGGGTTTCTTTCTGGGCTTCATATTTTATTCCATTGGTCTGTATGTCTGTGTTTATGCTGCTACCACACTGTTGTGGTTACTGCAGTTTTGTGGTAAGTTCGAAATCAGGAAGTGTGAATATGGCCAGCTTTGTTCATTTTTTCAAGATTGTCTTGGCTATTCAGAGCTGCTTAAGATTACTTATAAATTTTAGAATGGATTTTTCTATTTCTGCAAAAAACACCGTTGGGATTTTGGTTAAATTTTTAAATCCATAAGTCACTTTGGGTAGCATTGACATATCAACAATATTAATTCTTCCAGTTCATGAACAAGTGATGTCTTTCCATTTATTTGTTTCTTCTTTAATTTCTTTCATTACTGTTTTATATTTTTTGGTGTACGAGTCTTTCATCTTTTTGGTTAAGTTTATTCTTAGGAATTTTATTCTTTTTGATGCTATTATAAATGGAATTGTCTTCTTAATTTCCTCTACAAACTGTTCATTGTTAGTGTGTTTTGTGTGGACTTTTGCCCTGATGGTCATGGATGGTGATCTAGCTATGTCTGTGAGATCTTAGGACCTTTCCTCTGCTCAGCTGGAAGGCCCCTGGACAGCCCGGTGAGGCCTCAGAGTTTTCTGGGAGACAGGACTCGCCCCCAGGAGGCTAAATGCTCACTGTGCACATCTGATAAATGGTTCCACGTGAGCTGGGCACTGGCTCCAGTCTTCCTCCTGCCTGCCATGCCCTGCTTGGTATCTCTGCCTTCCAGGGAAGGTGCTAAACTCAATGTCCACACCTGCTGGGGCCTGTTGGCATTCAAAGTAAATTTGAAAAGTAAATTTCAATGATGTCTGTATAATACAAGCAATAAACCAATATCGATGCTCCCTGAATTCCAGCCAGTCTCTTTCTGGCCTCAGCCTGAATAAATTGAATTGAAAGATAAACAGACATAAAAAAATGAAACAAAACAAAAAGCTGAAATTTCAATGCAGCCCCTTAGAAAAGAACCACAGATCTCCCCACTCTGCACCCACACAGATGATGAAGCTCAGGGACAGACAAACAAGCTCCACACGACCTTGTTCCTCTGCTAGGAAGGGCGGTGCTTTTGCAGCCATTGAAGGTGTTTGGGCTCCTCAGGCTGCCTCCAGGACAAAGGCAGCTGTCGGGGTTGAGGGTGGGGGTGGGAGAGGGGGCTGGTCAAGGAGACCCACCCTTATTGTCAGTGCCCTCATCTCTGCTATTCTCTGCAGCCGAAAAGGGAAGCTGTTTGGGCGTTGGAGGTTGGCGAGCCAGTGCCCGAGGCGCCTTATCTGCAGCCACACTTCTGGAGGCAAGCCGGTGACCGTGCTCCACCCATGACCTTCCCTGCTGACTTCTCAGTTCCTGGAATTGTCAGGAAAATCCCTCTGGAAATCTGGGGACAGCTGGTCCCCTTGGTGCTGCTGATCATGCACTGAGAAAGCGCAAGGCTGAGCTTGGCCACAGGGCTCTGTGGTCCTGGAACCCCACTGCCTTTGGGGGCCTGAAGGCTGGTAGCTGGGTTGAGATTCTGTCCTTCAGGCTGTGGTTCAGAACATGGCAGCGCGACCCAGCCCTTTTGATCAGAAAGTTCTCATTTTCGCAGCCCACAGTTTCTAAAGGGCTACCTCATTAGAAACATGCACATCCCCACTTTCAATATGACAGCTAGAAATTCAGAAAACAGAAAGGGAGGTTAAAAGAAATGTTAAAAGCCAGCACCTTGCAACTCTCACTATATGCCTGACACTCTGCAAAGGACTTTGCTTGCAATTACCTGATCCAGTTATTTCGGTAACCGGTGAGACAGCCATTGCTGTTACCCCCTCTGATGACATGTGAAGGCACGAGCCTCATGATCTTCAGAGCAGCTCTTTAAAAATCACTGAGTTTTGAGATGGCAGCAGCAGAGCATTAAACCGAGCCCGGGGCCCTCCTCAGCACTGCCATGTGACTGCACAGTCAGCACCGCCCTAATCCGCCCTGTCCTCCTCCCGGCCAGCGGAGGAGGTGGCAGAGGACGTTGGCCTGAGCCCTTAAGCACCTTGTAGTGCTGCAGATCTCAGGATGAGCAGAACGGGCTCCTCCTCATTTGCATCAGGCCTGTGAGTTGGGTCTTGCCATCCCTTGTTCATTCAACAAATATTGGCTGAAGTGGTGTGAGTGGCAGCACCCAGCCCCTGGCTGTCGTGGGAGGTCACTACCAGCGCACCACCTGGTGCTGGGAGGTTTGCCCCCTACCACACCTTCCAGAGGGAGGACTCATGCACGGGTGGCAGCTCCCCACTTTTGAAAGAAGTTTTCTGACTCTCCTGGAAAATGGAAGCGAAGTGGAAGGAAATACTGTTGCTGGCAATTAGGGTCAGTTCTTTCCTTTTCTGGGTGTGCAAGGTAAGCACTTAATAAATGCTGTGCCAGAGGACAGGTGCTTGTGGGGACATGGAGGATGCCTGTGGAATGAGCCCTGGGCTGGTCCAGGTCTGCCATTGCTAGATGGGAATCCGCCAGCCATTCCAGGCCTGGTCCCTCCCCAGGGAAACAAGCCCACCCACCAGCCTTATGAGCTCCCTGAGGATTAAAAGGGAGGATCCCATCTCAGAGTTGCAGGGACCCCATTTCTGGACGCACGTGATTCTGTGACCTCTGCACTTGTGTTACTGCACCCACCTTCCAGGCAGAATTAATTTATGCTGACGTTGACCTAATGTACGTGCTTGTTTTACTTGGGTGGGTGTGGGAGAAAAGATAAGAACCAGGAAATAAATGCTGCATAATCCCCACAAACAGAAAACCAATAGGATAATTGTGCTGACAGTATAATGATGAGAAACAAGGACTTATGAGGTAAAGGGAAAGGGCCGTGGTAAGATTATCTGCTGCCTTTGTGATTCTGCAATGGCCTGAGCAGTCACACCACGTGCTGAAGGACTTGTTGGCTGTGTCCCAACCCCCGGGCAGACATCAGGAGGTTCTTGATGTTTAAGGTCAATTTAAACTCGTGGATGCCATGTAAACCTCACAAATGTGACAACTGCCCGCTGCAGGAGACACGGTCAATATGTCTTATGGCTCAATCTTTCAGTTACCATAGAAATAAATACCAATTGATGGAAAATATAATTGGGTTGTTCTCTAGTGGTTTAGGAAGGCCTGTAAGAGGTAACTGACCCCTCATAGCAGACTGGTGCTGGCTTCTCCTCATCTTTCGAGATGTCAAACATCTGCATTAAGATACAGGGAGTGCAACATTCACAGATGGCTTCAGTTATGCAGAAGCGCATGCAGGTAGCACAAGGCACTGAAGCGAAATTGGTTGATCGGGTTGATAGCATGACTCGGAAGTCCCGTGTTCCCCAAACTGTGCTTCTTGGGACATAAGTGTCATGTAAGATATTAGTAAATGTTATGTAAACAAACAAAAAAGATTCCACGATCCTTTGAGTTTGGAAAACACAATTTTAAAGTAAAAAGGTTTTCTTTGTTTAAAAGTTGTTGGTGTCTTCAAAAATTAAAGATAGTTTTGGTAAGGGGCAACAATAATCAACCACAATGTATATTGACAAAATAAAATTTAAAAAAAAATTAAAAATAGAACTATTGTTTGGTCCAGCAATCCCTCTACTGGGTATATACCCAAAGGAAATGAAGTCAGTATGTTGAAGAGATATATGCACTCCCACGTTTATTGCAGCACAATTTACAATAGCCAAGATATGGAATTGACCTAAGCGTCCAACAACAGATGTACAGATTTTTTAAAAAATGTGGTATATATACACAATGGCATACTATTCAGCCATAAAAAAGAATGAAGTCCTGTCATTTGTAGCAGTATAGATGGACTTGGACAACACTGTGTTAAGAGAAGTAAGCCGCGCACAGAAAGACAAATACCATATGATCTCACTCATAGGTGGAATCTAAGGGGAAAAAATGTTGATATTATGGAGGCAGAGAATAGAACAGTGGTTACCAGAAACTGAGGTGGGAAAACAGGGAAAGGCCAAGGGGTACAGAAACTACAATTAGATGGGAGAAATTAGTTCGGATTTTCTATTGCACAGAAGGGTGACTGTGGTTAACAGTTAAATTTTGTACATTACATAATAGCTAGAGGAGAGGCTTTTGAATGTTTTTCCACAAAGAAATAATACATGCATCAGGTGATTGATACGTTAACTATCTTGACCCAATCATTATGCAACATATATATGTATCAAAATATCAGATTGTACCCCATAAGAATGTACAATTACAATGTGTAAATTAAAATTTTTTAAAAAGTTGTAAAAATAAAAATTGTTGGTGGTACCTTTAATAGGCTACTACATGTTATAATCACCTAGGGGGGATGAGTTGACAATCACATGAACTTGAAATTTATTTGACAAAACATTGGGGCTTATTTTGTTTGTTTTGTTTGTTTGTGGAACATCTATTGAGTTACTATGGAAAATACATGATCCCAAAGACAACAGCTTGCCAAATACTGCTTGAGAAAAGCTAAAGAAAACTGAATATTTTACACTTAGTTGTGCTCTTTGGAGGTCTGATTTATTTTATTTATTTTGTTTTCCATTCAAATCTTTGGCAGGGAAATGGAATAAAAGGAAGTTTCGTTAGCACATGCTTCTTCTGACCTCTTCAACACATTTGCATCATCTTTAGAAATCTCAAGCCAAAGCCTACATTTCTTTTAAGCCAATGAAGTATCAAGCCTGGAATGTTGGGTGACTCGGGGACAGGACCCTCCTTGGATTTTGTCCTCAGCTCTTCTGCTGTTTTGGTGCTTCAGGGACAGTGCATCACAGGACGCCAGAAACACTGGATAAGCAAGAGGAATCATGTGGACTTTATAAGCTTGTGTACATTTTGGCCAAAAAAAAAAAAAATTAGCCTTCTCAGCTACTTTTCATAATAATAACAGTGCCCCTCACCCTCCAGTCGAGCAGGAGGGTGTCATTACCTGGACGATGGTGTCTGGTTCTCTCATCTGCCCCTGCTTGTTCCAGCTGGGCTAGGCAGAGGCTCAGGGGTGAGCTGACTTACAGAGGACACATGACTCAGGTAGGGGCTGCCATAAACTGGCTCTGAGATAAGGAAGGAGTGCAAGCAGTCTGCTTGGGAGCTGATGCTTGAGGTGTCAATGGGAAGGTAGGGGGTGAGATGAAGATGAAAGGGAGCAGGACTCTGCTTGGGCAACTGAGGCACAACTGCTGGGGCCAATGGGCCTTCGAGAGTGAGGGTGTGAGGGAATCTATCCTTTGACCCTACTCCCAACTGTGGGGACTTGCTCCTAGGATGGTAACTGAAAACTCCCGGGGGAGATGCAGATGCATGCTGCAGAGTGGGAGGTGCCGAGGGCTGTGGAGGGGCCTGGAGCAGGGCACGCTCTCCCAGTGTGACTCTCGTCGCCAGCATTTTTCGAACTCAACGTTTTAGGCCCCACATCTGCGTGTGGCATCCTACTTCATGCATCCCTCCTGTCCACGTGCCAGCTTCAGCATCCTCCAAACACTCCCAAAGGGGCTCACTGCTTCCAGACTCTGCGTTTCAGCCCTGCACTCCAGGCTCCCTGTCCCACCTCCTCTGCCAGCTGGCTCCAAACCCTCCTGTCCTTGGCCAGCCCACCCCCTCCCACTCCTGCGGCATCCAGGCTCAGCATCTTGCCAACACTCATGCTGGCTGCCTCACCACCTGAGCCTCGGTGTCCTCACCCAGAAGGGGACACTGTAGGGTGAGATTTGTGGTTTTCAGCCTTTAGTTTTCAAGCGGGAACTCTTCAGCCTAATACTTGCAAAGCCATGTATAAAAACATGTAAACTGAACAGTGACCTGGCTGAGCTGAGAAAGGGCTTTGCACCCATGCGCCCGCACCCCCTTGGCCCCTCTCCCGGGGTAGCCCCTGCATGGGTCTCAGTAGCACAGGTGGAAACCCTGGTCTGGCCAACCTCTATCATTCCTTCCAGTACTAACAATCTGAGGCTGTTTCCTGAAGTGTGGCCCGAGGCCACTTGCAGAAGAATGCCCTGGAAGCTTGTCACAAAGGCCCCTTTCTGGGCTCCCTGCTTTCCCATTCAAGCTGACAGGGTGTGGTGGCACGGGTGGCATGCAGAAGGAAATGTGTGTTTTTAACTAGAGCCCCTGTAGTTTATTAGGCCAGTTACAGTTTGAAAACTATTTGCTTCTGACCTCAGTGTAAAATACCCCATTGCTGGACTTCAGTGCTCTGCAGAGAGTTAAAATCAGGCGAGGGGATCTGAAGCAGCTGGGGGCTTCTTTGCAGTCAGGGAAGACGCTGACTGAATCTTCTTTAAATGACGTGGGCCCTTCATTGGAGGGTAACTGGATAGACAGCATGTCCCTAGGCCTCCCTGCCCCCACATCTCCATCCCCTGCCCTCACCCACCTTGCAAGCTCACCTCTGCCCTTCACAGTCCCACTCAAGTCTACCTCCCGCAGGGAGACCTCCAGACCACCCCAGGTCAGGGCCACATGGACTGCAGAAGCTTGTTTAGGGTTTGCTCCCTGTAAGAAAATAATCTAAGTGATTCATTTTCAGAAATAATTCAGGCCCAGCCCCAAAATTGTCTGACTGGTGCAGCCCATTCCTGGGGGGCGGGGGTTGCCGAATAGATAAAGTTCTAATGAGTTACCAGCCCTTAATTGCTTATTTCAAATGGATAAAGTTCTCCTTGAGATGGTAATGAGTTAATAGCCCTTTATTGTTCTCTTCATTTCCTAATATTTTTCCTTTCACAGGGTTTTCGGTGGGCCTTTTTTACTGGCTTGTCCTGAGCCCTTAGACAAAGAAATTTCTTACAAGGGGATAATAATCAGGGTAATCTCAGACGTCATTCGGGAAGATTGTGCACCCCGACCAATGAGGTGGTAGGGGCAGGGATTTGTGCTCTAGGGAATAAATTACTTGCTACAGCCTTTTTCTTTGTGTCTGCCCATCAGACACCCGAAACTTGCAAGGCCGTAATTAAAGTCTCACTTCACTGTACCTCGTGTCTCTGTGTCCATCCTTTGGACTTGGATGGGTGAGGGCATTTCTCATACTCCCTGAACTCATATTCGAGAATTGCCAGTGCCTCTTGCTCATCTCCACCCCCCACTCACGGTGGGTGCTGTTACTGGGGTGTTAGGGAAGGACGCTGTGTAGGTGTCCACACCTCTGCTCCCAGACTTCCACCAGGGTCCCCAAATGGGGAAAGAGGTGGCCCTGACTCCATCCCCTTGCTGCCTGCCATGCCACTGCCCACTGCCAGCACTCCCACGAGTTCACTGTCTACTGCAGCCAGCAGTGCCCCTGGCCTCCCCCGGCTCCCTGGCTGAGGTTGCCCCTCTCCCTCAGCCTGGTCCTGTTCCTCAGGCCCCAGGACCTGCCACTCGGGCCTGTCCAGCTCAAGTTCAGCCTGCAGACTTCACCTGGACCACCAAACCCTTACCCAGGCCCCAGACAAGTCAGAGCCCAGCTGCTCTGGACCCCTGGCTGTCCTTGCCCTGTGTACTAGGAATCCCCTGTGCTCCTGTCCATACCCCTGACTCCTTCCCCTGACAGGATCCCCATGCTCCAGAACCCATGGCTCCAACCCTCAGGCTAAGCTCTCCTTCTCCTGGACCCCTGGGTCCCTTCTCTTTGATTCTCAGCTGGCTGAAGTGGAGCTGCCTGGCCTAGTCTCCCTCCTGAAGCCCCTCAGTACCAGAGTCTTCTTCCCTGGCCGATGCCCCCTTGACCAGAATCTCCTGCTTCGACCACCAGCACCCAGGCCCCATCCCCAGGACACCACCAGGTCCCTGCACAAATCATGTCATACCTGTGTGCCCAGTTCACAAATCTCTGCCTGCTTCATCTGCAGTTGAACCACTGATGTGGTGTTCCAGCCAGTCCCCACTTGCCCACATTCCCCCAGGTACCTCTGTGTCTACGTCTAATGCCCAATTCTACCCTGCCCCCAGGGCTTGCTGCTCTGATCTCAAGGCTAGGCCTACCCCCCACGTTAAGGCCCCATTTCTTCCCAGGCCACTGGATCTCTCTGGTCCCAGCTCATGAGCCAGATCCCTCAGAATCCTGTAACCAAGCTTCCCTGGCCTCCTCCCACCTCCCACTTAGGTCCCCTTGCCTTTGGACTCCTTGGGTTTCCCTTGGTCTCCACCCCCATCCCCTCCTTTGATGACACCCATCCTCCAGCTCAGCCACCTCACCCCTGCTTCCCCAAACCCCACTTGCTCCCTCTCCCAGGATTTCTGGATTGTGTCTGGCCCTGGCTCAGCCTCCTCCCTTGGCCCCTCCAAATTGTCACCCCCAGATCCCCTGCACCTGCACTGCTACCTGCTCACCAGCCCTGCTCCCTCCTCTGTGGTGGTCCTGACCCCAGCGCCCAAATCTTTCTAGATTTCTGACTGTTGCTTTCTCTGATATTCCAGAAATTTCTAGTCTTTGGTTTTTCTTCCTTCTAGCCTGACCCCTCAGGTCCCTTTAAGTCAAGTCCTGACTTCCCCATAATGGAGCCACCTATCCCGGTCCCCTCATTTATGAGGTCAGGATTCTCCTGGATTGGCCCCTCTTGTGGGAACATCTCAGGCCCAGCCTGCATGCCCGGAACCCCCAGCCTCTGCTAGGCCCTTAGGGAGTCCCTGTCTCTAGAGACAGATCTAGACTTCCCCTCAGATCGCTTTTCACCCCAAAGTTACATTGTTTCCATTTAGAGCAGTGATTGTCAACATCAAGGGGACATTGGGTGACGTTTGAGACATTTAGGTTGTCACAACTGGGGGGTGCTACTGGCATCGAGTGGGTGGAGGTCAGGGTTGCTGCTCAACACCTATGATGCCCAGAATGGCCCCGCCATGGAGAATGACCAGTCCCAAATACCAACAGTGCTGAGGTGGAGACCCTGGGTTTGAGGAAGGCCAGGGCTCTTGACACGGTGAGCACAACATTACATGTGGTTTGGCATTTTCCTGGGGAAAGGGTCATTGCGAGTGCTGTTCAGTAGTACTTTTGGCGATGATGGACATTCTTTGCATCTTTGCTGTACAACTGGGGAGACACCAGCCACAGGGCGGCTACTGAGCTCTTAGAGTGTGGCCCGTGCAGGAGAAAACTTGAATTTTCAGTGTTACTTAATAGTAATAAATACATGTGGCCACGTGTGGCATGCAGCTGAAGTAGGCCCCCTATTTCTCCCCTGCAATCCTGCCCAGGAAATGTTGGTGACCTTTTTCCAGTGGGACAGCCTTTCTGATCTGCAAAAGTCCCCTGTTGCCCTCCATTATGAATCCCTTTTCTTCCTCCCCGGCCTCCTTGCTGGGGGGGCCGGGGGAGCCTTTTCCCCTTCTCCACCTCCTGAGGCCCTTTGTTTCCTTATTTTTTCTGAGCTCCCTCCCTTCCCCTACAACTTTCTGTCTTTTCCTCCCTTCTCTAAGTTCTTTGACTTCAACCACGAAATTTCTTCCCATTCTTTTTTCTGACTTGGTGTCTTCCCCCAAATGCCTCCTTCCCTGTCCCCAGTCTGTATCCCTCCTAATGAGAAACTCGGAAGCTGTCTGCCCCACATCACCAGCCAGTCTGAAGAAACCTTGGATTCCTAGAATGAGCAGAGGAGCCCTGGGTGTGTCCACCCATCTCCGCCTCCGTGCTTCTCATCTGCACACAGGAAGCAAAGGGTCGAGGAGGCTCCAAGCACCCAGGGCATCTCTGCCCCCCACACTGTCACCTTGGCGGTGTCCTTGTAAGCTGTTGGAGCCAAGGCCAGGGAGGGAGACTCCTGTGGGTATGAGGCTACTTCATGTGTGGTTGGGAGAGAGCCCAGGGAGGATGGCCCCTGAGGAATCCCAACATGGTGCCTTTGCCAGCAGGTCTGCTAAGTCACCGGACTGCAGTGTCTCCATGTCTTAACCATCCCCTCCTTGGGTGCCTGCATCTCCCGCCTACGCTTCAACCTATACCTTCCTTACTAGCTACAGTCTTTCTCAAGTTAACAAAAATAAAATTAGATAGAATATTCAAATCTTTGGAGTCAATCATAAAAACACAGATGATTTTCCCCCATTGCAGTATATAATGTCAACAAGGCTTAGTAGTAATTGATAATTGCTGCTGGACTCCAGCACTGAGGCAGGTATGGTTGGCTGGTCTGAGGTTGGCACTTGTGCCTGGAGAGTTATCAACCCCCGTCAGAATCCATCAGCACTCTCCTGGGACCCAGAGGAAGGTGGGCTCCTGCCCCTGGCTGAGGGACTCCATCACTTCCCTGCTGTGGACCTTGTTCAGCCCACCTTCCCTCTCTGGGTCTCAGCAGCTTCATCTATAATATGGTGAAAAACAAGAGCAGACCAGACCAAAATGAAGTAGCACAAGAAACCCTGACTTCCCAGCAGGACCGTGAGCATCCAATGTGAACTCAAGCAGGACCATGAGTGTGCAGTGGGAACTGGAGCAGGACCATGAGTTCCCAGTGTGAACTCAAGCAGGATCGTAAATGGACAGTGTGAACTGAAACAGGACCATGAGTGCCCAGTGTGAACTCAAGCAGGACCATGAGTGTGCAGTGGGAACTGGAGCAGGACCATGAGTGCCCAGTGTGAACTCAAGCAGGACCGTAAATGGACAGTGTGAACTGAAACAGGACCATGAGTGCCCAGTGTGAACTCAAGCAGGACCGTAAATGGACAGTGTGAACTGAAACAGGACCGTGAATGTCCAGTGTGAACTCAAACAGGACTGTGAGTGTCCAGTGTGAACTTAAGCAGGACCATGAACACCCACTTTTAACTCAAGCAAGACCATGAACACCCAGTGTGAACTCAAACAGGACCATGAGTATGCAGTGTGAACTGAAGCAGTACAGTGAGCATCTAGTGTGAACTGAAGCAGGATCATGAGTGCCCAATGTGAACTGAAGCAGGAGTGAATGCCCAGTGTGAACTCAAGCAGGACCATGAGTGCACAGTGTGAACTGAAGCAGGGCTGTGGTGTTCAGTGTGAACTGTAGCACCACATGTAGGTTAGTTGTTGCTGTCTCCACCCTTCCAGGAGACCAGAGTTTCACAGATGTGCTGGGTCACATTGTTGGCCCAATTTTGCACTCTCTGCTGTGTCCCTGTCCTCTGCCAGGTGACTTTGCTGGGTACTCCCACTATAGACAGAATGATGCCCCAACTCCCAATGCTGGGCTCAGATGGAGATCCACTCTGCCAGTGGTGTGTTCTTCAGGGAACATGCTGTAACCAAGGCACAGCATGGGCATGTGCTGGTGGCCTCAGCCCCACTGCCTGGAGCAGAGCCCACATCCTGCAGAAGCACCAGTGAGCCCACCCGACCCTCAGACATGTGGGCTATAACAATAAGTGAGTACTGTTTAATGTTTGGGGTTGTTTGTTCCATAGTAATTGCGGCCTGATATAACAGGGATATAAGACATTGCCCTGTGCCAGTGTATTACGAAGGGAAAAGTAAACAGTGTCATGGGATTCTAAAGAGGAAGGGAAATCATGGAGGAGAAATCTCTGGAGCTGCCCTTGAAGGATAAGCAGGGGAGAACATGAGGGAGGGAAAGGGAAGGGGGGCTTCCTAGGTAAACACACAGTATTCTGCAGAAACAAGGTAGGGGAGCATGTCTGCTAGGACGGGGGAACAGTCATGGCAAGCCCACTGTTGGTGGGGAGGTATGCTGTGGGGCCACACTGGGGTGTGTGTCTCTTCCACTGTTTCAGAGTCAGCCCTTCCAAGCCCAGCTACAGGGAAGCCTCTAGCAGCACTGGGACGGTCAAATGCAGAAGCTTGACCTCGTTCAGGTCCCCCCCACCCACAAGACCCAAAGCTGGTCTCACTGCCACCATGCATGTGGAGGCCCAGGAGGCCTCACAGCCTGTGTGTGCTGACTGCTTGCCCCTCCACCTAGTGTTCCCAAACATACAATATACGAGTGCAGTCCTTTTTCATTATTAGATTCGACAGACCCATTATTTTGTCAAATTGCTGTCCTCGCCTCAGCACATGAACAGATGCTGGACCACTGGTGACCGTGCGCCTTGCTAGGAGCAGCACTGGCTTAGAACACAGACTCCGGAGTTAGAGGGAGCTGGGTTTACATCCCACTTTCAAATTGGGTGATCTTTTTTTGAAGGAGAATTACTTAAATCTCTAAATCAAATCATTCCTGTTCCAAAGCCCCACTGCTCTGGTTGACATGTAGAAACACCTTGGACATTGTCATTGGATGTGCTGGGGTGGCAGGGCTGGTTTTATCAATAGCCTACAGCAAAACAATAGCAATCTGTACAGCAATAAATAGATTGAGATCATTTCCCCCAAAAAGGGTTCTGTACTGTGGCCATGACCTCTGCTTCAGTTCACCCAGGACAGGTTGGGACACGCAGGTGCTTGTGAGAGAAATCTGCCAGACCCTCAGCTCCTTTCCGCTCTTGGAGCTGGCGGCCTGGCTCAGTGGCAGGGTCTCCCCCTGGATGACAGCTCCTGGCTCTTCAGGAAGCCTGAGCCCAGAGACACAGGATGCAGATAGCTTCAAACCCCTGAATTTATGACCGTGCCGTGTGAAATAAAAAGAGCTTTTATCTGTCTTCCAGAAGCTGGAGATCCTGAGGAGGGCAGCTGTGCACTCAGGTACAGGACGTGTGGGGGCACTGGGAATACATCTCTATGTAGGTACCCCAGGAAAGAGACCAACATGCCACTCACTGAATGGAAACGAAACAGGCAAACCACCCATATGCAAGATGCTTCTTGGTTATGGGGCAAGTTTCTCCATCCACTGATTCCTCAGGTGAACCCCCTCGTCTGACATGGTAATGAGCAACTTGAGAGATGGAGAAAGGGGGCCAGAGTGAGTGGGAGGAAAACCAGGAGCAGGTCCTGGAAGCTGAGCGATGACCGGGGCTGAGGTCATGGACAGGGCTGCATGGTGGCTTTGGCAAGGCAGGAATGATGTTGGCTGGTTTTGGGGGGTGTTGAGAAGAGAGTGTGCTTGAAGAAGTGGAAATATCACATGTCAACCATTCCAGGAGGTCCAGGGTATGGGATTCAATGCTTTAATCACCAAATGTCTCCTGAGTGCCCAGCCTGTGCCGGCTGCACGGTGTGAATAGAAGATAAAACCAACCTATGATCCCCCAGCCCAGGGGCACTCGCTGGCAGTTAGGGGCTGGCCATCGCTGCACTCCTCCACTGCCTTTGGGAAGCTTGAAGCATTGGCAGCATGGCATGGACTCTCCTGAGAGAGAATGTGGAAAAGGCTGGACACTGCCCATGGGAGGCTTGCATTAGAGCAGCCAGGGGCTTGGAACCCCGTGGGTGCTGCTCTGAGTATAGCCCAGGGCTCTGGGCTCGTCTTAGCACCAATACCCCTCACAGCCCCCCCAAAGCAGAGCCCAAGTCAAGGACTTGGTGCAGGTTGTTTATTCGGGAGGTGGCCCCAGGAAGCACTGTGAGGGAGCAGTGGGGAGTGAGAGCGGGCAGAGGAGGAAGCAGGTAAGGGTGCATTATAAGCAGCTTCGCAGAGCAGGCGACCCATATAGCTCACGAGCAGAAGAGCCCTGTCATGTCTGGAGAAGAACACCAGGGCTGAGCAGGTTCTAGGAACAGGGAAGGATGGCATGTGGTGGCAGCAGAGAGCTGCAGGGAGGGGGAAGGGAACGGACAGAGTGGAGTGTGACTGTGCAGGCTGCCGTGTGAGAAGGGCCAGGGAGGTTGCACACAGGGTGCATTGTGATCAGATTTGCTCTTTGAAGGATTGCTCTGAGTGCTGCTGGGAAGATAAGACATGTGGGGTCAGAGGAAATAGGTGAGCACTAAGTGTCTGCTTCTGCAGTCTGGGCAGGGTGGTGGCAGTACTGGTGGCAAAAAAAAGGACATGGGAGATGGATGGAGTCTCTGGGATTTGCTGGTGGGCTGGACGTGGCGGGGGGGGGGGGGGGGGGGGGGGGGAGTGACGTGGTGAATGGGGGCCCTGGGGAGGGACACAGTCTCGGGAGCGAGGCAGAAGTCGGGAGTGTGCCAGGCTGAGTCGAGAGAGCCTCCAGGCACCCAACTGGAGACTTGCTGCCTGTGGATCTGGTGTTGAGGGTGGTCCCAGCCGACACTCTCCCCCACACCCTGCTGTGTCACCACATGCAGAGCTGGGGGGACACGAGGAGCTTGGAGCAGCTCTCCTGAACCCCGCCACCCAGCACTGAGGAAGCGGATGGGTAGGGAGGAGGGGCGCCGTGTTGTCGAGCGAGTGGGTGCTGGTTGGGAGCGGGTGGGCCTGGGCTGCAGTGGGGGGGCCTCACCAGGGCAGCCACGTGGGCAGAGTCATTGAGCCAGCTCCAGGAGACGCATGGAAGGAGCACCAGCATTTCCCTCCTGACAAATTGATGATTTGGTTTGTGTAACTTGGGCTCTGATGGACGGGCCTCCTAGTAGTATCCTCAGCCTGGAGCGTCTGGATTGTTCCAGGCACAGGAAGGAAGACGCGTTGTTTCCTGAGGGCCTGCTGCTGGCAATCTCTCTTATGTACTGTGTACCTCTCTGCGCCGCCTCCTTTCTGTGTTGGGTGTGACTAACTAACTCTCTTCCTGTTTCTAATCCTGCCCTCCTCCTAGAATGGGTGGATTACCCCAAGGCCGGCGGGAGAGGTGCGGGGCGGGGAAGTGAGGCCTCCGTGATCTCCTTCCTGAGGGACCCCGGGCCTGCAGCCAGGCCTAGCCCGGAGTGGCCGCAAGGAGCATTTGTGGATGAGCCTGTGCAACTCCCCCGTGCCGGGCCCCAGGGGCCAGTCCCTCCCAGCAGCAGGACTGTCCAGGCAGGGGATCAGTTGAGGTCCCAGGGTCAATGGCCAGAGGACAGTGCCACCTGCTCTCAGCTCCTGTGCTCTCCCTTGAGTAAGCGGCCACAGGCCCTGCTGTCCTCGCCCCAGAAGCTCATGTCCATGTTACCAGGGAGCTCTAACGCTGCAAACGTAATGAGCGCAGGTGACCCTGGTGAGGCCTCTCTTACGAGTGAGAAATCAAGGGGGCTCGAAGGCTGCGGTCTAGCTCCAGGATGGTGCCTCTCCTGTGGCCCTCATCCTCCCATGTCAGCTCATACTGCACCTTTGACCTGGCCCGTGCTCCCTGCCCCCGACCTTGAGTTGATGGAAGCCCTCCCCCTCCTTCCGCCTCACCCCTCTCCATCTTTTGCCTGTTTCCCAGGTCCCAGCCTGGCCACCTCCCACAGTCCACCGGGTAGTCCATCCGATTGACCTATTGCTTCCCTGTCAACAGCCCCAGGACCTGCGGGGCCCAGTGCTCTGCTGCAGCTGAAGGGCCCGCAGGAGGGAAGAACTGTGGACACTGGGTTTATCTTAAAAGTAAGCCTATGGCGTCAGGTCAGCTCCTCTGAGAAGGAGACCCCAAGATGGGATTAGACATGGTTATGGGTTAAATTTGGACCCCCACCAAATCCATATGTTAAAGTCCTAACTCCCAGTACCTAAGAATGTCGCATATTTGGAGATAGGGCCTTTAAAGAGGTAAGTAAATTAAAATGAGGTCACATGGGTGGGCCCTTACCCAATATGACTGGTGTCCTTATAAAAAGGGGGAAATTCAGAGATAGACACACACAGGGGGAGATGACATGCAGAATTGTGGGGAGGAGATGGCCATCTGCAAGCCAAGGAGCAAGGCCTGGAACAGACCCTACCCTCAGCCCCTAGAGGAAGCCCACCCTGCCACACCGTGACCTCAGACTCCAACCCCCAGAATGGCAAGTCAATCAGTGTCTGCTGTTTAAGCCACCCAGTCTGCAGTGCTTTGTCACTGCAGCCCTTGCAAACTCATGCTGATACACAAGAGATATACTGGGGGACATCTGTGAAGACTAAAGAAGAGGAAGCAGAGGAGAGATGGAGGGTGTTCAGACCCTTCTGGAGGAGCGGGAAAGAGGGGCTGCACAGGAATGGGCCCAGGAAGTCTTGGCAAGGACAATCAGTGTCAGAAATGAGCAGGCTGGGTGCCCTGCATCTCAGCCCTCAGCTGGGAACAGCTCCCTGCGAAGTGAGGCCTCGGCTCAGACCTGGTGGTGGGTCCAGGAGCTGCAGCCAAGCTATGGTCAGTCAGGCTCCCGCAGCAGAAGATCTGCACCCTGCAGCCTCCTACTGCAGTCCTATTGCAGGAGGCAGCCGGGGGGTCGTGACTACCTGCACAGGGGCAGAATGGTGGCACCAAGCTAAAACGCACCCAGATGGTTTCACGTCTGGAGCCAGAAGCCTGTAAGCCTGATGACTCGGCCCATGCATCCCTCAGCACAGTAGGGACAGCTTGGCCCTGAAGAGAGAAAAGGATGGTGAATGTTCCTCCCCAAGGGAGCAACACCAACCTCTCCCTTGCATGTTCCGTTTCTCTAACACTGACAGCTACCACGCGTGTCCCATGCAGCGCTGTGGTACCTGGGCGATCCCTGTGCCATCCCCATCCCAGGGCACCTGCTCAGGGAAGCTCCTTGGTGGCCACGGGGGCGGGGGGGGGGGGGCAA